>NC_138771.1:469367684-469545184 GCF_965119305.1 Pelophylax lessonae
ATCCCTGGGTCTTAGTCTAGTGTTCGGCAGGTGAAATCTGCACAGTAATTAGATCTGAAATAGCCACAAGCAGGCAGAGCAATGAGTCTAAGAACTGACACTTCCTGTGAAAATAATATCTATCCCATAATCCCTGGGTCTTAGTCTAGTGTTCGGCAGGTGAAATCTGCACAGTAATTAGATCTGAAATAGCCACAAGCAGGCAGAGCAATGAAGGAAAGAGATTTGTTTCAGCACACCCACATTTGTGATGCAACACAGAGAAATAGCAAGGCATGGATTGAATGCTGCATGACCTGCAAACTGCATGTCCCTTTAGCTAATAGGGACAAGCTAGGTGAATGAATACATGGACAAAGGGGAATCGATCAGTCATGACACTAAAAACTGCAGCCATGACATGGGAGCCCAACACTACAAAGTAAGGCAAACACCAACACAGGGAATATAACTACCTAGCTAAAACAATAAAAACATTTGAAAATGTACTATGCTCTTAACCCCTTTCTGCCCGGCCTATTGTAATATGACAGCTGGGTGGGAGCACCATTATCCTGGAAGGACGTCATATGATGTCTTCCCAGGATCTAGCCACGCTCCAGCGCTATCTGTCACCCACTGTGTCTACCGGACACGGTCAATGACAGTTCATTGTACCGGCCTGCTGCCGGTACCATGTGGTTGCTGTGGCCAATCACAGCAGATCATATGACAATTGTACACAATGAATGGCTTTGTTACATGCCTTTCATGTGTACTATTGTAATGAGCTCTGTGATTGGTCACAGTAATCCCATGGTACAGGCAGGGCAAATTTACAGCCTATCTGTACCATATGATTAGCTCTGGCCACTCACAGCTAATTACAATAGTAAACTCTGAATGAATAGTTTTCATTCAGAAAAAATGGTTGCTTATAACTGTAAAATGTCAGTTATAAGCAATCATATTGTGTAAAATAAAATCTTAATCACCTCCCAAGACTAGTACAGTGTTACGTTGGTATTACTCTGTTCACTGTATGTAAAATAAATTGTAAAAAAAAAAAATTATAAAAAAGAAACAATATTTAAAAAAAAAAAAATGTTTTATTTTTTTTTATTTTTTAACATACTGTCACCAGTCAGTGTCCCTTATCATTGCCCCAGTTATTTGATGATGCCGTACTGCACTAGTGACAGTATTTAAAAATGTTTTTAAAAAAATGTGACAAAAAAAAATACAACTTCAAAAAACTTGCCAAGCCTCTTACTAAATACCTTGGACTGTCTACTTCCTGTAAAAGGGTAATTTGGCAGTAATTGTACTGTCCTGGTGTTTTCGAGCCTCAGGAATTGAGATAAGCCCTCAGTACATCAGGATTGATTGATTTTCAGATATATACTGTATATACCATAGTTTGTGGATTCTACAATATAGCTTTCCTACAGACTAAATAATATACACTGATTTGGGATATTTTCACCAAAGAAATTTAGCAGTATTTGCAAAATGTTGCATGTTTTTTTTTTTTTTTAATGTTTGTTTTTCTTTCATTTATTTAGCAAAAAATAAAAAACCCAGTGGTGATTGAATACCGCCAAAAGAATGCTCTATTTGTGTGAAAAAAAATTCTAAAAATGTCATATGGGTACAGCGTTGCAATCGGAGGGGGGCACTCGAAGGGGAGCACTTGGTGGCGATCACTTGCAGCATTATGGAGTTTGAAGTGCACGTTCTGAATATCACCTTAAGGTCTCTTTTACACGGGCGATCCGATCAGATCTGCCTGTCAGTTTTTTAGGCGGATCTGATCGGATCCTCCATGCAGCTCTATGGGGCAGCGTATGTCAGCGGAGACACCTCCGCTGACACCCGCTGCCATCCGTATCCGATCCTGTCCGTGAAATCTGGACGGATGCAAACCTTATTTTTCCATCCGTTCAGGGATCGGATCGGATGAGAGCGGACAGGCGGTCCGCTCTCATCCGATCCCCCATAGAGAGCAGCGGGAGCTGTGACATCTCCCTCTCCGCACTGCAAGCGGAGACGGAGCTGTCATCCGCCGGCTCAGCGGGGATCGGCGGATCAATCCCCGCTGAGCAACACGGATCCGCCTACGGAGGCGGACCGTGTGAAAGAGCCCTAAGAATTATATATTGGGACTGTTTTTTGTCTATTTTGCACTTTATCTTTTCGTGCATGATGGCACTGATGATATGAGTCGGTATAATATTACATTTTTTGATTTATTATGTGTCAGGGTCAGATTTTTCACTACATGCACTTTTATAATATCATTATTGACAGTGCAACACTTTTCTTTTTCTTTCCATATATATATATATATATATATATATATATATATATATATATATATATATATATACACAGTATCTCACAATGTAAAGTAGTGAGTGTACAGATTGTATAACAGCGTAAATTTGCTGTCCCCTCAAAATAACTCAACACAAAAAAATGTGTCATTTTTCCCTCCCCAGTGTCATGTGACTTTTTAGCGTTAGTGTTATAAGGTCTCAGGTGTGAATGGGGAGCAGGTGTGTTAAATTTGGTGTTACCTCTCTCATATGGTCACTGAAAGTTCAACATGGCACCTCATGGCAAAGAACTCTCTGAGGATCTGAAAAGATGACATAGGACCCCCTGAGACCCCAGAATGCAATTTCGCTCTCCATCTGGTCTCAGGCATACAGTTAATGTCAGCTAGCCTCAAAATAAGTTTACTGTAGCAGATAAGGCAGCAGTTGCGATTGGTTTCAGAGGTTACAGCACACATGGCTCACTGATTAGTTGCTAAAGGTTACTGCACATCCTTACCACTCACCTATTAATTGCTAAAGGTTACTGCATATCCTTACCACTCACCTATTAATTGCTAAAGGTTACTGCACATCCTTACCACTCACCTATTAATTGCCAGAGGTTACTGCACATCATTAACGCTCACCCATTTGTTACTAGAGGTTATGAACATCCTTACTGCTCACTGATTGGTTGCTAGAGGCTACTGTACATCATTACTACTCACCCATTGGTAGCTAGAGGTTACTGCACATCCTTATCGCTCAGCTATTGTTGCTCGAGTTTACTGCAAAACCTTACTGATTGGTTGCTAGAGGTTACTGCACACCATTACTGCTCACTAATTGGTTCCTAAAGGTTAATGCACATTACTACTGCTCACCCATTGGTTGCTAGAGATTACTGCACATCATTTCCACTCTCTGATTGGTTGCTAGAGGTTACTTCACACCATTACCACTCACTGTTTGGTTGCTAGTGGTTACAGCACATCATTATTGCTCACCTATTGGTTGCTAGAGGTTATGGCAAAACCTTACTGCTCCTGCTCACTGATTGGTTGCTAGAGGTTACTGCACATCAATACCGCTCACTAATTGGTTGCTAGAGGTTAATGCACATAATTACTGCTCACCCATTGGTTGCTAGAGGTTAGTGTACATCATCACTGCTCACTGATTGGTTCCTAGAGGTAACAGCACATAATACTGCTCACTGGTTGCTAGAGGTTACTGCACATCATTACTGCTCTCTGATTGGTTGCTGGAGATTACCGCACATCGTTACAGTTAACTGACTGATTGCTAGAGGTTACAACACATAATTACTGCTCACTGATTGATTGCTAATAGATTATGCTACAAACTCAAACAGCAGTCCCCTTGTCAGAATAGAAGTGTTGTCTTGCACTGCAGCAGAATTTAACATGTGGCAGAAAAGATGGGGTTAATGAGGCCAACCAGGATTACGTTCAAAATAGTATTGTCAATGAGAATAGCAAGCCGAGAGGCAGAGATAAGTGACTTTAGCAGCTAAAGCAGTGAAAGTTCAACTCAGCAGAGCAAATAAGCTCATTCAGATTGCTAAATACAAAACATACCAGCAGTCTGCTCATCCATGCCGACCAGTGTATGTACTGTACATACAGGCATTCCCAATTATGTTAATAGCAAGTAAATGTCAGTTCTGCCAAGCACATGTTCTATTTCAGATTGTAACTTTTGCACCACTTTTCTTATTTTTGCTGCCTTAGGAATGTCATTGTCTCCTCTATGTCATCCTCCCTCACTCATTCTCTGCCACTACATGTGAGTGTGTCTCTCCACTCAGCCAGCTCCGCTATCAGGCATGGACACCTCAGATCACTTCTTCCCTTTCCCTTCAGCTACAGCTGCACTATGTTACAGGGAGCAATTGTTTGGATGTGGGCCCCACAACAATGACAGGGCCCTGGGCAGTTTCCCCATTTGTCCCTTCTTAAAGATGGCCCTGGTCATATCCAGGGGTTGCCTTTGGGAAATGGACGTATGAGTGCTGCCAGCATTACTGCAGAGGTCGAAGGGGTGGGGGGTCAACCTGTCAGTGCTCAGATCATATGCTGCACACTTGGTCAAATTGGTCTGCATGGCTGTCATCCCAGAAGGAAGCCTCTTCTAAAGATGATGCACAGGAAAGCCCACAAACAGTTTGCTGAAGACAAGCAGAATAAGGACATACTGGAACCATGTTCTGTGGTCTGATAAGACCAAGACAAACTTATTTAGTTCAGATGGTGTCAAGCGTGTGTGGGGGCAACCAGGTGAGGAGTACAAAGATGAGTGTGTCTTGCCTACAGTCAAGCATGGCGGTGGGAGAGTCATGGTGTGGGGCTGCATGAGTGCTCCGGGCACTAGGGAGCTACAGTTTATTGAGGGAACCATAAATGCCAACATGTACTGTGACATACTGAAGCAGAGCATGATTCCCTCCCTTCAGAGACTGGGCCGCAGGGCAGTATTCCAACATGATAACGACCCCAAACACACCTCCAAGACGACCACTGCCTAGCTCAAGAAGCTGAGGATAAAGGTGAAGGACAGGCCAAGCATGTCTCCAGACCTAAACCCTATTAAGGATCTGTGGGGCATCCTCAAACGGAAGGTGGAGGAGCACAAGGTCTCTAACATCCACCAGCTCTGTGATGTCGTCATGGAGGAGTGGAAGAGGACTCCAGTGGCAACCTGTGAAGGTCTGATGAACTCAATGTTCAAGAGGGTTAAGGCAGAGCTGGAAAATAATGGTGACCACACAAAATATTGACACTTTTGGCCCAATTTGGACTATTTCACTTAGGGGTGTACTCACTTTTGTTGCCAGCGGTTTAGATATTAATGGCTGTGCGTTGAGTTATTTTGATGGGACAGCAAATTTACAGTTATACAAGCTGTACACTCACTATTTTACATTGTAGCAAAGTGTCATTTCTTCAGTGTTGTCACATGAAAAGATATAATAAAATATTTAAAAAAATGTGAGGGGTGTAAAAAAAAAAAAAATATATAATAAAATATTTACAAAAATGTGAGGGGTGTACTCACTTTCGTGAGATACTGTATATATTTACACTGTATATACATTTTTAAACCCAACTCTTTTGAACTCACCACATCAAATGCTGTGAACACATGACAATAATGGAGATTAGATTTCAAGTCTTTTGTGATATATGCAAACGTAGAGAGGTCTTCTGGATCCTGTGCAGCACATGATATATTGCGGATTTCGTGTTCGGCAATTATTGCCTGTATGAAGAAGAAAATTTGGAGAAATCAATCAGATAAGGTACTGTGAATAAAATATTTCTTTGTAAAATGCCTGTCATACTGCAGTGGATAATATTATAAATCATATTTGCTATGTGTTTAGCTCTTTATGCACATATTCTGTCATTTTCTACCTTTTTTTCTTTCTCCTTTGTACTGTTTTTTTTTTTTTAAGTGGTTCTAAAGGCAGAAGGATTTTTTACCTTAATGCATTCTATGCATTAAAGTAAAAAATCTTCTGGGTGCAGCTCCCTCCCCAGCCCCCCCTTATACTTACCTGAACCCCATCTGGGTTTCTCTCTCCTTATTGGCTCACAAAGCAGCAAAAGCCAATGGCTTCTCCTGCTGTCAATCAAAGCCAGTGAGCCCATGAGAAGAGCGGGAGCGGGGCCAAGCCACGCTGTGTGTGTGAATGGACAATGTCTATTCACAGGATCGCGGCTCAGGAGCAAGCCTGTTCGAGTGCCCCCATAGCAAGATGCTTACTATTGGGGGCACTCGGTAGGGGGGAGAAGCCAGGACTGCTGACGGGGAGGGGACCCAAAAAAGAAGAGGTTTAGGGCTTCTCTGTGCAAAACCATTGTACAGAGCAAGTAAGTGTAACATGTTTGTTATTTTTTTTTTAAATTACAACCTTTACATTTACTTTTTACACCTAAGCATCCACAGTCTGTAGATCAGACCTGGGCAAATTGCAGCCCCAAGACCTCATACAGCCGTTCCTTGCTGAGGAAGCTGAAAGAGAGGCACGTTGACAGATGTCTGTGTGGAGACCTGTAGGAACTGGAAGGAGAGAACTTGAGGAAGCTCCCCAACGCCCTAAAGCACAGGTGTCAAACACAAGGCCCGCGGGTCGATTGCGCCCCCCCAGGCCATTTCATGTGGCCCTCCTCGCACCTCTCCTGCAGCTGCGGCACCCCCCTTGTCTCAGTAGTCGGGAGCAGAGGGGACAGAACTCCTTTGCCAGATCCTGCTCTCCTCTGTGCAGCTGCAGAAAGGCTTATCTTTGCCCCCCCCTTCTCAGCAGTCTGCAGCAGAGAGGAGGGCAGAACTCCTCCTACAGATCCTGCACCTCCCTGTGCAGCGGCAACAACACCTTGCCTCTTCCTCCCCTGGTGTCAGCAATCAGCAGATTCTTGAAGCTGACTCCTGCCCTCCTCTGGTTCACCTCCAGACCTTGCACTTTCTTCTTCCCTGATCCACCTGTGTCTTTTTCCTGGCAGCGGCACAAGGTAAGAGTGTGCATTGTGATGTAAGGAAGGGTAGGTGACTCTTGACTTCTGATGGCGGGGGGGGGGGCTCTTGACATCTCATATAAGGATGTAAGGGGGCGTGAGGTGTTCTGGACATCTAATCTTACAGATATAACTGGCCCTTTGAGGGGAACCATAATGCTAATGCGGCCCACGATGAAATTGAATTTGACACTGTGTCCTAAAGCACACATGTGCGCTGTAACACCTGACAATACAGCATAGTGTGCTGTAGGACAAAATTTGCAGCATGTTTTGGAACATTTTGGTGCATCGGAACCCAATTGATTTCAACTGGCTGCCTCAAAGGGTTAGACCACCTTTACGAAAAAAATAAAGAAAAAAGAGGAGCCTGTAAAAAAAAAAAAAAAAAAAAACTGTGCAGCTTTGACTAAAGTCAGATTTTGCCATATAAGTACCTTTTGAAGTCTGTCCCAGAGATGGCATCACCCCATCCAGGCTTGCTTCTAGGACTTTGCTAAGACAGTCCCGGATGTTACTGCTCACCCCTCATCATCACAGAAGCGAGCTCTCAGACCACTGCCCATATGTTGTCCACTATCTCCTCCACCGCAGCAACGCTCAGCTCGGAGCTACTGCGACAGGGGAGACACAGCACAGACCTATAGTAAGGGTATTTATAACTTTGGTCAAAGTTGAACAGTTTGTTTTTATCTGCATAGCCAGTTTTTTGGTATAGGTGAATTAGCTCTTAAATTCAACGCATATTTACACATGACAACGTGCATCAACATGTTATCACAATAACGCACCACATAAATGTAATTGTGCCCTTAGTGAACTTATCTAGCACATGCTCAAGTTGGTGGATTGATGCACTTCAACAATGTCTGAATGAGAAACAGAAGCCCTGAGTGAGCAGGCTCTGTTCACTGTTTTGATTTTCAGGTCTGACTGACGTGTACCTTCAATGTTTGGATCATTTAATACCAAACCAGAGAACACTGACTGTAAAACAATGAGTTTTGCATGCTTTTATACAATATTTGATTTGTGTTTGTTAAAGTAGTGTTATTTTCTCTATACTGCCTCAGAATTGTTCACAAACAGCTTTTTGCCAACTTGAGCACACTTATGCCCTCATTGATAAAACGTTTTTTTTTTTTAATTCCTGTTTATTGAATTTTCATAAAAGAAAATAAAAGTACAAAAGAACACTGTCAGCCACGCAGGGCTCAAAAAACATAAAACTATGGAACCACAAGTAAAAAAAAACTACCCCCCCCCCCCCCCCCATTTTCACGCAATCCCTCCTGTGAGCAACTCCAACCTTTGGACACAAAGAAACCTCAGAAGAGGTACGAGGCAATAAAGAGATAATTACTAAAACTTGAAGGGTATTATTCACCAAGGTTTTTTCTTCATCCATACCCTCCATGGCAGATGAAATCCTACCCACAGCATGTAAAATGCAGAGAAATTTCAGCTTTATGAGGAAGCAGCAGAATTGTCCAACCAAATTTTACAGACTTTCTCAAACTTTTTTGGGCACCCCCTGCTTAGGTAGGTGGCTTTGTAAAATGTAACCACCTTATTTACCAATCCCTTCCAATAGGTCAGGGAGGGTGTCACAGTTTTTTTCCAGTAAAGGATTAGCGCCTTGCATGTGTAAAACAACAATAAACTAAGTAGAGTACGTTGAGTCCTGGTAGGTGCCAGACCCTCAACAAGACCGAGAAGGCAAACTGACACCATCATGGGCAGGGGTAAGGAAGTTACTCAGTTATACATTGCAGCACCAATCTACAGAAGTCCCGAACCACTGGACAGTACCAGAAATATACCCGAGAGTGAAAGCAGTGCCAACACTCCACCGAGGCCTGTGGGTAATATTGGATACTTTTGCTGGGGTATAATATATCCTGTGGAAGAACTTGAACTGAATTAACCTGTCTCTTGCTGACACCAAGTGAGTAAAAGGGAAACTCCACATATCATCACAGTCCTCCCCATTTAAGTCTGGGACATCCACCACCCATTTCTCCCTACATTTAGTTACTGAAGGGGGAGAGAAAGGGAAGAGTTCTTTCTACAATGTAGATAGAGGCTTTTTAAGTGTATCATCAAACAGAATGTTCTCCAAAGTAGAGAGCGGGGAGGCCGGTGAGAAGGAGCCAGTGGCAGGCGTCAGTATATGATGCGCAGCTGCCCAGGCTTTAATTGTGGCTCTCATCATCCCTTACAGATGAAATTTGCCAGACCCACACTGGTGAGTTACGGATAAAATATAGAAAAACGGGTAAAACCTTCATTTTGAGGAGGTTGATGCGCCTGAATACCGACAGGGGGAGATTCTTCCACGCATCTACCTCCTCTTAAAAGAGTGCAACAACGGCTGCAGGTATAAGGCAAAGTAGTCTGTAGCCCTGGCAGAGACACGGACCCCTAAATAAGTAAACTGGAAGATCAACTGTAGCTGCAATGTACTATCCGCCACAGCAGCAGGGCCGGGGTCCAATGGAAGGATAGTCGATTTGTCCCAGTTTACCCGTAGACCTAAAAAAGTTTCAAATTTATCCAGGATACGGAGCACTCAAAGACACAGGACCAGATCCTGCAAAAAAAAGCAATAAATCATATATCAGTATAGCGCCAAGCACTCTCTAGTGGAGCTCACCTCTAATGCACTTACCTCAGAGGAAGAGTGCAGCGCCACGGGCTTAAATATCATTAACCACTTAACGACCGGCGCACGACGATCTACGTCGGCACTCAGCCCCGGCCAGGCAAACTGACGTAGGCCTACGTCAGCACTTTTTGCCGGCCCTGTGCGCGCTCCCGCGCCCCGCCGCCGCCGCCGATGACTCGATTGGGTTCAGAACCGATCAGTCATCAGGTCCAGGCCAATCATTTTTGGTCTGGACCTGTTGATCGGTCCTGCCCAATCAGATCATCCTCTAAGCCTGTGAAATGTAAACACAGGCTTAGAGGAGATGTGCCCTCCCCCCACAACGGTCTTTTTGGATCCAGCGTGAGAGGAGAGCACATCTTACTGTGAGTACTGCACCAAGCGCACCCACACACAGTTAGATAGGCACATTTCACCCCCGATCGCCCCCCCAATTAACCCCTACAGCACCTGACACAACACACACTATATACAGCATATAGCATATACCTATATACCTGTATAAGTGTGATTTGTGAACAGGTGTAGCCCTTGCGACCCCCCCTTTTCCACTCAAATTACCCCCCACCCCCCCCTAATAAAGATTTAACCCACTGATCCCCCCTGAACCCCCCCTGATCACCGCCGTTAACCCCTACACCCTCTGTCACATCAGCACTAATACAAACGCAATATACGGTGTTATTGTATTTTTGTATTAGTGTCATTGTGATCAGAATTAGCGCAGGCGACTAAGTTTCTGTCCCAAGAAGGTTTAGGGTCCCCGCCACCCGCCCAATAAAGATTTAAGCCCCTGACCCCCCCCTGATCACCCCTACACCCCCTGCCATAACACACACCGTATACAGTATATAGCATTTTGCTATATACCCGTATAAGTGTGATTTGTGGTCAGGTCTAGCGCTTGCGACCCCCCCTTTTCCACTTGAATTACCCGCCACCCCCCCTAATAAAGATTTGAGCCCCTGATCCCCCCTGATCCCCTCCTGATCACCGCTAGTTAACCCCTACACCCTCTGTCACATCAGCACTAATACAAACGTAATATACTGTGTTTTTGTATTTTTGTATTAGTGTGATTGTGATCAGAATTAGCGCAGGCGACTAAGTTTGTGTCCCAAGCAAGTTTAGGGTCCCCCCCACCCGCCCAATAAAGATTTAATCCCCTGATCCCCCCCTGATCACCCCCACACCCCCTGCCACAACGCACACTGTATACAGTATATAGCATTTTCTATATACCCGTATAAGTGTGACTTGTGACCAGGTTTAGCGCTTGCCACCGTTCCTTTTATCCTTAGGATACCCGCCAGCCCCTTCCAATAAAGATTTAAACCCCTGATCCCCCCCTGATCACATCCCGTTAACCCCTACACCCTCTGTCACATTAGCACTAATACACACATAATATACTGTTTTTACTGTATTTTGTATTGGTGTCATTGTGACTTGAGGTTGTGCTAGCTAGCTAGTTTCTTTCCCAAAGGAGGTTTAGGGTCCCCGCCACCCCCCCCAGATCCCCAGCGCATAGTTTAGAAATAACCCCTTGATTGCCACACACACACGCACGCACGCACATACACTTCCATTTCTAGTATAGTGTTTGAACAGATCAATATCTGATCTGATCAGAACTATACTAGCGCCCCCATAGTTTAGGGTTCCCAAAACGCAGTGTTTGCACGATCAGCACTGATTCCTGCCAGCACCTGCGTTTAACCCTTTCACCCAGGTAAGTGTAGTAATCAACAGATTACTGTCACTTACAAAAAAACACAAGACACAAAACCGCTGTGTTAGCAGAGTCAGGCCTGATCCCTGCTAGCATTAGCAGTTTTTTTGGTAGCGCTTGAAATAATCTTCGACAACCAGGTGCTTTTATTACCTGTGAGTCGCATCACTGTACGGGTAAATTTAGTTACCAAAATGTCTAAACGTTCGTACAGTGATGAAGCTATTTACAGTATAATGACCATGTCAGGTGAGAGCGATGGGGAAGCCTCACCGGCAGAATCAGGGTCAGTATACGAACCAAATGACAGCAGCGGCTCCCTGACAGATAGCTCCGACGACAGATGGGTCCCTGTTAGACCCAGGCGTACCCGACCCCATTCTGGTGTTGTTGAGATGCAGGAATCGCAGGGTGCTCGTATGGAGCAGAGTGTGGGTACTAGTGCCGCTCATCCTTCTGGCGACCTGGCAAGCGCCAGCGGCCTAGTACACCCTGGACCTAGTACAACCAGCACTGCAGTAAGACCTGGTGACGTGGCGAGTCCCCTAAGTGCAGTTGAAGCTGGTGCGGTGGCTAGCACAAGTAGTGGCCCGCAGCCACCGCGTATTCGAAGACAGGCCCGTAGAGCCCATAGTGCCCTCCCTGATGCGCTGGCATTTCCTAATTGGCAACCCACTGATACTACAGCGCCAGTACTTCCCCCATTCACCGCCCAACCTGGAATCCACGTGGAGACAGCTGGTTTTACGCCCCTGAACTTTTTTGAGCTGTTCTTCACGGAAGATCTTTTCAGATCTATTGTGGATCAATCAAATTTATATGCACAACAATTCATCGCCGCCAACCCAAATTCGCCCCTTGCCAGACAATTCGGCTGGAAACCTTTAACGGTTTCCGAATTTAAGATCTTTCTGGGCCTTTCCCTCCACATGGGCATAACTAAACAGAGTGAATTGCGGCTATATTGGTCCACTAGCCCACTTCACCATATGCGCATGTACTCTGCCTCCATGTCCAGGGCGAGATATGAGCAAATTCTGCGATTTATGCATTTCAGCGACAATGAAATCTGTCGTCCTCGGGGAGACCCTGCATACGATCGGCTCCACAAAATTCGGCCCCTCATAGACCACTTCAATCAGCGGTTTGCAGCCTTGTTTACCCCCGAACAAGTTGTCTGCTTTGACGAGTCCCTGATTAAATTTACTGGCCGCCTTGCTATGAAACAGTACCTCCCCAGCAAGCGTGCCAGATACGGGGTCAAACTGTATAAATTGTGTGACAGGGCCACAGGCTATACAGTTAGTTTCCGGGTCTATGAGGGAAAAGATAGCACTGTGGAGCCCCCCAACTGCCCAGACTACATAGGGAGCAGCGGTAAGATCGTTTGGGACTTGGTGTCACCCTTATCCGGAAAGGGGTACCATTTGTACGTGGACAACTTTTATACAAGCGTGCCACTATTTAGTCACCTGCTCGAATTACAAATTGGCGCATGTGGCACCGTGCGACCTAATCGCCGGGGCTTCCCCCAACGGCTTGTAGATTCCCGTCTTAGTCGGGGGGCGAGAGCCTGCTTGAAAACGGACAAATTGCTTGCGGTGAAGTGGAAGGATACACGGGATGTTTATGTTCTGTCCTCCCTTCACGCAGACACGACAATCCAAATCACTACGGCAACTGGCGTTGTGGAGAAACCCCTCTGTGTCCACGAATATAACCTTAACATGGGAGGGGTGGACCTTAACGACCAGATTTTGGCGCCGTATTTAGTTGCCCGTAAAGCCAGACGCTGGTACAAAAAAGTGTCTGTTTATTTATTCCAATTGGCGATGCTGAACGCCTTTGTCCTATACAAGGCGTCAGGACGAACTGGATCTTTCCGGGAATTCCAGGAAGAGATCATCCTTGCCTACCTGTACCCAGGAGGCATGCCTGCCCAACTTCCCCTTCCAGATGCAGTGAGCCGGCTGCATGAGAGGCATTTTCCTTATGCCCTCCCGAGTACCCCTACCCAAAGATGGCCCCAAAGAAGATGTCGTGTCTGTCGCAGGCGCGGATTTAGGCGTGACACCCGTTATTATTGTCCCAAATGTCCTGACCAACCTGGTCTCTGCATCGGGGAATGTTTTGAGCGCTACCATACACTAGTGGAGTATTAGTGTAGGGTACAGCACGACACAGTGTAGGGCACACAAACACAGGGTCTCGAAGGATGTTGGATGTCCATCGACATTTTGAGAGACCCAAGCTGGAAGAGAAGATCGCAGAAGATCGCAGTCCCAAATCAAGACATGAAGAAACAGTTAGAAAGAAAAATAAAAGGATCCAAAAACTGTTGTTGTGTCAGTCATTTTATATGTCCTTCTACTCTTCTTACTGTACATTTAAATGTCCTTTGTTTGTTTTTTCATTCTTTTGTGACCTGTTTCTCCTGCAGGTACTCGTCGGCTACCACGCATTGATTTTATATATTCTGACACAAACAGTGTTTGCGCTCAGCATATATGGATACCTTTGCTGATAGCAGCTGTGGTGATTTTCTGATTTCAGCACTGCAGTTAAAATCCTATTTTGGTATACGTGGATAGCGCCGTGTATACCCATCATTAAATTCAGTGGGTGGTTGTTTGGGCGGTTAATGATGAGAATCCAAAAACTTTTGTTGTTGTCAGTCATTTTATATGTCCTACTCTTCCTAATGTACTTTTTTTTAATGTACTTTGTTTTTTCATTCTTTTGTGACCTGTTTCTCTTGCAGGTACTTGTCGGCTACCACGCATTGATTTTATATATTCTGACACAAACAGTGTTTGCGCTCAGCATATATGGATACCTTTGCTGATAGCAGCTGTGGTGATTTTCTGATTTCAGCACTGCAGTTAAAATCCTATTTTGGTATACGTGGATAGCGCCGTGTATACCCATCATTAAATTCAGTGGGTGGTTGTTTGGGCGGTTAATGATGAGAATCCAAAAACTTTTGTTGTTGTCAGTCATTTTATATGTCCTACTCTTCCTAATGTACTTTTTTTTAATGTACTTTGTTTTTTCATTCTTTTGTGACCTGTTTCTCTTGCAGGTACTTGTCGGCTACCACGCATTGATTTTATATATTCTGACACAAACAGTGTTTGCGCTCAGCATATATGGATACCTTTGCTGATAGCAGCTGTGGTGATTTTCTGATTTCAGCACTGCAGTTAAAATCCTATTTTGGTATACGTGGATAGTGCCGTGTATACCCATCATTAAATTCAGTGGGTGGTTGTTTGGGCGGTTAATGATGAGTAATACTACGCATTATTCCTGTGCTGATTTCTGATAGGTTCTCTTTTTTTCCGTTCAGCCCACAGGCTGCATGAAAAAAAAAAAAACCTATATGCCAAACAAGGACTAGCAATGTACTGGTACGTTGCTGGACTTTGAGTGATTAGACCAGGATGATGCCTGCAGATTTAGGCATCATCTTGGTATCGTTTTTTACAGCCAGCGGTCGGCTTACATGTAAAAGCAATCCTAGCAGGTAATTGGCCGCTAGACTGCTTTTACATGCAGTGGGAGGGGCCTCCCCCCCCCCCACCGCCGCCTTCCGCAGCCTTCCGTGGTTTTTCTCGGGCTCTCCTGTCCCACCGGTTAACCCGAGAGTGCAGCCGGTGGTTCAGTTATCTAACCATAGAGCTAATTGAAGATTAGAATGGCTCCAATCATCTCTATGGCCTAAGATGCCGGAGGCTACGAGCATTTCATGACTTCTTTTTCGCCAGAAATAAACAGGGCCATTGGGAAATTGGGAAAGTATTTTATCACACCAATTTTGGCGTGGTCAGAAGCATTAAGGTCAGAGAAGAGATCTAGAGTATAAAAGACCCCAATTTTTAAAAAAAAGAGTACCTGTCACTACCGATTGCTATCATAGGGGATATCTAAATTCACTGTGATAGCAATAAAAATGATTTAAAAAAAAAAAAATAAAAATAAAGGAAAGGTGTCAAAATAACATAAAAGAGCAAAAAAAAAAAAAAAAAAAAAATCGAGCTCCGCCCCCTTTCCCCCGTGCTTGCGCGCAATGGCACACGCAAGCGTTGGTCTAGTGTCATATGTAAACCGCAATTTCAGCATGCATGTGAGGTATCGCCGCGATCGCCAGATCGAGTGCAGTAATTCTTGCAGTAGACCTCCTCTGTAAGTCTAAAGTGGTAACCTGTAGAGACTTTTAAAGGTTTTTAAAAATGTACGTACGTTTTTGCCGCTGCGCAGGTGTGCGCAATTTTTAAAGCATGTCATGTCAGGTGTCTATGAACTCAGCATAAGATCATCTTTTAAATTTTACCAAACAAATTGGAATTATATAGTGTATTTGTGCAATAAATTTAAAAAAAATGTATTTTTTTCGCAAAAATTGCATTTGGAAAATCTGTGCGCAAATACCGTGTGACAAAAAAAATTGCAACATCCACCATTTTATTCTATAGGGCCTCTGCTTTAAAGAAATATATAATGTTTGGGGGTTCAAAGTAATTTTCTAGTAAAAAAAAAATATTTTTTCATGTAAACAAAAAGGCACAGAAAAGGCTTGGTTTTCAAGTGGTTAGAAGAGTGGGTGATGTGTGGCTAAGATTGAGTGTAAAATGCCGGGACTGTTCAAACACCCCCCAAATGACCCCTTTTTGAAAAGTAGACACCCAAAGCTATTTGCTGAGAGGCATGGTGAGTCCATGGAATATTTTATATTTTGCTACAAGTGTCGGGAAAATTATTATTTCTTTTTTTTTTGTTGTTTTTTTACAGAAAGTTGTCACTAAATGATATATTGCTCACACATGCCATGTGTATATGTGAAATGACACCCCAAAATACATTCTGCTGCTTATCCTGAGTACAGGGATACCCCATGTGTGAAACTTTTTTGCAGTCTAGCCGAGTACAGGTCCCCGAAAACCAGTCCCCACTTTCAGGCTTTCCAAAGGCGTAAATTGTTGATTTCACTCCTGACTACCTATCACAGTTTCGGAGGCCCTAAAATTCCAAGATAGCACAAAACCCCCCCAAATGACCCCATTTTGGAAAGTAAACACCCCAAGCTGTTTGCTGAGAGGCATGGTGAGTCCATGGAATATTTTATATTTTGCCACAAGTTCCGGGAAATATATATATATATATATATATATTTTTTTTTTTTACACAAAGCTGTCAGTAAATGATATATTGCTCACACATGCCATGGGTATATGTGAAATGACACCCCAAAATACATTCTGCTGCTTCTCCTGAGTACAGGGATACCCCATGTGTGAGACTTTTTTGCAGTCTAGCCGAGTACAGGACCCCGAAAACCAACCTCCACTTTCAGGCTTTCCAAGGGCGTAAATTGTTGATTTCACTCCTGACTACCTATCACAGTTTCGGAGGCCCTAAAATTCCAAGATAGCACAAAACCCCCCCAAATGACCCCATTTTGGAAAGTAGACACCCTGAGCTATTTGCAGAGAGGCATGTTGAGTGTTTTGCAGATCTCACTTTTTGTCACAAAGGTTTGGAAATTGAAAAAAAGAGGAAAAAAAATGCATTTTCCTGTTTTTTCTTCATTTTCCAAAAAAAAAACGAGAGCTGCAAAATACTCACCATGCCTCTCAGCAAATAGATTGGAGTGTCTACTTTGCAAAATGGGGTCATTTGGGGGGGTTTTGTGCCATCTTGGCCTTTTATGGACTTCAAAAGTGTGATAGGTAGTAAGGAGTGAGATCAACAATTTACGCCCTTAGAAAGCCAGAAGGTGCAGATTGGTTTTCCGGGTCCTGTACGCGGCTAGACTGCAAAAAAGTCTCACACATGGGGTATCCTTGTACTCAGGAGAAGCAGCAGAATGTATTTTGGGGTGTCATTTCACATATACCCATGGCATGTGTGAGCAATATATCATTTACTGACAACTTTGTGTAAAAAAAAAAAAAATATATATATATATATATATATATATATTTCCCGGAACTTGTGGCAAAATATAAAATATTCCATGGACTCCCCATGCCTCTCAGCAAATAGCTTGGGGTGTCTACTTTGCAAAATGGGGTCATTTGGGGGGGTTTTGTGCTATTTTGGAATTTTAGGGCCTCCGAAACTGCGACAGGTAGTGCAGAGGTGACATGAACAATTTACGCCATTAGAAAACCTGAGAGTGTTGATTGGTTTTCGCGGTCCTGTACACAGCTAGGCTCCCAAAAAGTCTCACACATGGGGCATCCCCATACTCAGGAGAAGTGGCAGAATGTATTTTGGGGTGTCATTCCACATATACCCATGTCATGTGTGAGAAATTTATCTTTTAGTGACAACGTTGTGTAAAAAAAAAAAAATTAAAAAAAAAAATTGTAATTTTCCCGAAACTTGTGGCAAAATATAAAATATTCCATGGACTCACCATGCCTCTCAGCAAACAGCTTGGGGTGTCTACTTTCCAAAATGGGGTCATTTGGGGGGGTTTTGTGGTATCTTGACATTTCAGGGCCTCCAAAACCATTATAGGTAGTGAGAAAATGCAATGAAAAATGTACGCCCTTTGAAATTCTGATGGTGGTGATTTGTTTTCCGGCTCCCGTACACAGCTACGCTCCCAAAAAGTCTCACATATGTGGTATCCCTGTACTCAGGAGAAGCAGCAGAATATATTTTGGGGTGTAATTACACATATACCCATGGCATGTGTGAGCAATATATCATTTCAATGACAACTTTGTGTAAAAAAAAAAAAAAAAAATATTTTTGTCATTTTTCAAACACCTGTGACAAAAAAATAAAATATTCAATGAGCTCAACATGCCCCTCAGAACATTCCTTAGGATGTCTACTTTCCAAAAAGTGGTAGTTTGGGGGGGTTTTGTACTGCCCTGCCATTTTAGCACTTCATGAAATGAGATAGGCAGTCAGAAATTAAAGCTTCGTAAATTTCAGTATTTACACCATAGTTTGTAGATGCTATAACTTTTGCGCAAACCAATAAAAATACGCTCATTGATTTTTTTTTTGTCAAAGACATGTAGCTAAATATATTTTGGCCAAAAAAAATGACATAAATTGAGTATATTGGATATTTTTTAAAAGACAAAGTTGAAAATGTCATTTTTTTGCAAAATTTTCGCTCTTTTTTTATTAATATCGCAAAAAATAAAAAGCGCAGAGGTGATCAAATACCACCAAAAGAAAGCTCTGTTTGTGGGAAAAAAAGGACGTAAATTTCGTTTAGGTACTGCATTGCATGACCGCGCAATTATCAGTTAAAGTCACGAAGTGCCAAGTTGAAAAAAGGGGTCTGGACCTTTAGCAGCCAAATCCTCCGGGGCTTAAGTGGTTAAAAGTAAGCTCTATTTGTGTGAAAAATATAAAAATGTCCTAAATTTTTTTTTTTCATTAAAATAATAAACATGTTTTCCTGACAGACTCCATGGCAGCATACATTCGGGTAGGCCCCGCCTCCTCTCCTACAGGACCCCACTCCCATAAATCTTTGCTTCCTTTCAGCATCCATGTTCCTTTTTTGTCCTCCTCATACATATGGTATTATGTTCCTACATACGGTCCTATATGCTGGAAGCAGGATTGGGTCATGGAGCCCCCGCTAAGCCCTTGCTCTTAGCAGGGTATGGAGGGGGCAATAGAAGAGACCCTTTGCGGGAGCTCTGTGGTCCATTCGGGAGAGCCCAGCTGCTGCGGGTGGCCTTTCATTGCCCAAAGATACAGCTCTGCCCTGGGCAGGGTGGTAAGCCCTGTTATGGGACCCATTTTTCTCCATTTTTCTCTATTTGTGTCCTTCTATGTTTTATTTTGTGTCTTAGTGTTTTCTGTATACTTCCTTCATAATACAGTCCAGGCTCACTCTGTGCCTTGTTTTTCTTATGTATATCTCCGGTTCTTCTTACCTGCAATCCGGTTTCCCGCTCCGGCCTCGGCCGCAATCGCGGTCGCTGCTTCCGGGTTGCACGGCGCTTCTGCGCATGCGTCACTCGCACATATGCTTCTGCGCATGTGTCACTTGCGAATGTGCAGCGTCACTCGGCGGCCGCTAGGCGGTATATTTAAACTGCTTATTGTGCCAGAGCTGGTGGGAAGGTCGGCGTATATGACAGCCTCCCCCAGTCTCTGGCTTGATCCTTGTGAGGTAAGATGCTGCACTTTACATATATTTTCTTTTCATGATGGCTATTTTAGGCTATGATTGGCAGATGACTTAGCATACTGTCCTTCCTTGTATTCAGCTAAAGAAAGTGAATTTTGCCCTGTCTATTACCAAGAGCTATGGACACGTCTCCGCCCCCTAGTGGCCAGCCCGCTCATACCAGGTATGTGCGGGGCAATTGAGGGGGTGGGGAGGCCTGTGTTATTTGCGGCTATCGTCTCTTTCTATGCTATGTCTGTCTGTCTCCAGCTCTTCTAGGTCTGACCAGCAGCCCAGCGTACGCAGTGAAGACAGACACTCTAAATCGCAACACCGGCACTCCTCATCCAGGTCCAGGCGCAGTTCCCCCCATAGTAGGGGGCGTGAGGGCCAGTCTTCCGCTGCCAAGCATCGCGGCCACTCAGAGCGCCCGCACGGGAAGAAGTGCTGGGGATGTGGTACCCCGGTACCGGATGGTTCCTCTCTGTGTAATCCCTGCTATGCCCAAGCTACGAGTGAACGGGAGAATTCGGACCAGCACATTGAGGAGGTTGTGCGCAGAGTCCTCAAGGACTCCCTCGCTGAGCTACACCGGCCAAGTACTTCTGCAGGGCCGTCCCGCTCACCGGAAAGAGATCTCCTGGTTCAAGATCCTTTTGAATCCTTCCAGCCCAGCCATCCTTCCATTCTTCCTTCAGAGTCTGAATCCGATTCGGATGACTCCGGTGCGGGGTTTGAGTTCAACCTCGTCTCTCCTTTAGTGAGGGTGGTGAGAGAAGCCCTTGATTGGGAAGATCCTGCAGTCTCCCCCCCAAAGCAGAAAAAAATGTTCAAGCAATTATGCAAAGAACGCTTGAACTTTCCCTTCCTAGGGGAATTGGGAGATATAATCTCTGAAGAATGGAGCAAAGTGGAGAGGAAAAATTCCATGACCACGAAAATGGCAAAGCTTTATCCGTTTAAACAGGAGGAGGTGAAGCACCTGGAGTCCCCTCCCCTGGTGGATGCTGCTGTGATGTGACTTGTTGAACACGTCACTCTTCCGATGGAAGATACGGTGTCGTTTAAAGATCCCCTGGAAAGGAGAATTGACGCCGACCTCAAAAGGGCGTATCTCTCGGCTGGCATGGCCTGCAAGCCAGCTTTAGCCCTGGCCACAGTATCAAAAGCCATGGAGGTTTGGATTAACGGCCTTGATGATACTCTTAAGGGAGTTTCGGAAGAAACGGTCCGGAGCTCGCCGGTTCAGGAACTGAAGATGGCTGCGGGTTTCTTGGGGGAGGGGTTTATAGACATCATTCGCCTATTGGCCCGAGTTATGCTGTCTTCAGTCATGGCTAAACGTGCTCTCTGGCTTCGTCCTTGGGTCGCTGACGCTGCATCAAAAAAGGCATGGTGCCGGATTCCCTTTGAGGGATCTTCCCTCTTTGGGAACAAATTGGATGCGGCCAAAACTCAGGCCACGGGCCGTAGGTCTGGGTTCCTCCCTCAGGATAGACGCTCAGGTGCGCAGAAGCGCTCCTTTCCAAGAAAGCAGAAAGTAAATCTCTCCAGGGAAGCGCGCAGCTACAGACCGGGCTAGAGCTACGGGAGAAGTTGGAAATCAAGACAATCTACCTTCCAGAAAGGCTCTAAAGGCACTTCGTCCGGTGACGGGGAGGCCACCAAATTTTTTTCAGGTTGGGCCCGCCCAGACATCCCCGGTAGGAGCCAGGTTACTCCAATTTCGGGATATTTGGGCGGCCTTCATCCAGGATCCCTGGGTTCTAGACATCGTGTCCCAGGGGCACTCTTGGGTGTTCAACGACATTCCCAAGCCCAGGTTCATCACTACATCTCTTCCTCCTTCAACAGAAAAAAAGAAGATCCTTCTTTCTTACCTAGATACCTTACTGGCTCAGCAAGCCGTAGTTCCACTTCCAGACGCGGAAAGAGGTCAGGGAGTCTATTCACCCCTCTTCCTTGTCCAGACCTCACGTACCTCAACAAATCTATCCGTCGGGAGAAGTTCAAGATGGAGTCCCTAGTCACAATCCAGCAATCTGTTCTTCCGGGAGACTGCCATAGATCTGAAGGATGCGTACTTTCACGTGCCAGTGGCAAGACAGTATCAGCAGTTTCTCCGATTCGCCATCGGTCATGCTCACATGCAGTTCACATGTCTCCCCTTCGGGCTTTTAACATCGCCTCACACGTTGTCCAAGACCTTATTGGCAATTGTGGCCCTTATCAGGATCAGAGGTATCAGGTTGCACCATTATCTGGATGACCTGCTTCTTCTCTCTCTGTACAGATCTCAGTTTCTCTTACATCTAGAGCAAGTGACCTCGACTCTCCAAGATTTTGGGTGGATCCTGAACCTCGAGAAGAGCCATCTGGTTCCAACACAGTCGCTTGTGTTCCTAGGGGCATTGTTCAACACAGTAAAATGCACCATCTCTTTGCCCGAGGAAAAAATCCTGGTAGTTCAAGGCTGGGTGGCTCTTGCCCTAGCTGCCTCCCGTCTCACTGCCCGCCAGTGTCTGAAGATAATGGGGACTCTTGTGGCCACAGCCCCCATGGTGAAGTGGGCTCTGTGGAAACTGAGACCTTTCCAGAGGGGGTTTTCTCCAGCAATGGACGTCGGAGAACATGGCACAGGTTATTCACCTAACCCCATTCATGAAGGGATGCCTTCCTTGGTGGCTACGTCGAGTGAATCTCACAAATTGCCATTCGATTGCCCCAATCACTTGGGTCACGGTAACTTCCGATGCCAGCAGTACCGGATGGGGAGCCCACTGTCTATCAGAAGTGGCACAAGGCAGGTGGAATTTTCCTGCTCGCGGAGTAGTGTCCAATATTCTGGAACTGTGAGCTGCCTTCAAAGCCCTTCAGGCTTTCCGCCATCTGATCCAAGGAGCTTCAGTGTTACTCAGAATGGACAACACTACAGCAGTGGCATATGTCAAAAGGCAGGGAGGAACATGCAGCATGACTCTACTCCAGGAAATGGAACCGATCATGTCCTGGGCCCAGCAACATCTGGCCAATCTCTTGGCAGTCTTTGTTCCAGGAGTACTGAATGTGGAAGCAGACTTTCTGTCCAGATACAAACTCGACAACAACGAGTGGTCTCTCCATCAGGAAGTGTTCGATTGGGATCTGTCTCTGGGGATGTCTCCAGAAGTGGATCTTTTTGCGGCCCCCCACAACAAAAAACTCCGGAAATACTATGCAAGGTTCTGGGATCCTCAGGCCTTCGGGGTAGACGCCCTCACTGACAGCTGGAATTTCCAAACTGCTTATGCCTTTCCGCCAGTGCCAATAATACTCCAATTCCTTCGGAGACTGAAAATGGAGGAGGTAGAAGTCCTAGCAATAATTCCGTTCTGGCCCAACAGGCCCTGGTTTTTCCTACTGTCTCTCCTGAGCTTTAGGGATCCAATCTCTCTACCCCTCAGGCCGGACATCCTATCACAGGGTCCTACTATGCATCCATGCCCTACACATCTGCACCTCAAGGCTTGGTTCTTGAGAGGGGGAGGTTGGAGGCCCTCGGATGTCCAGAAGAGGTAATTCCTACTCTTATGAATTCAAGAAGAGGTAGCACCAACAGGGTCTATGAGAGAATCTGGTCCAAATTTACTAGTCACCAAGTGCCGGGGTCTAGTTACAGAACATGGATGCTGAAAGGAAGCAAATATTTATGGCAGTGGGGTCCTATAGGGTAGGAGAGGAGGCAGGGCCTACCCGAATGTATGCTGCCATGGAGTCCATCAGGAAAGGAAAATTACGGTAAGTATTTGATATCAATTTTCCGTTATACTTACATTCTCTGTGCAGTGGTTTTGCACAGAGTGGCCCGGATCCTCCTCTTGCTGGGTCCCCTTCCAGCGCTCCTGGCTTCTCCTTCCTGTCAGGTGCCCCCACAGCAAGCAGCTTGCTATGGGGGCACCGGAGCTGCTGCTTTGCGTGTCCATTCAGACAAGGAGCCACGGCAAGGCATATTAGGCAAGACTCTTGTGGACATCGCTGGATCGAGAGGGGGCTAAGGTAAGCATTAGCAGAGGCTTGGGGGGCTGCTCCACACATAAGGTTTTTTACCTTCATGCATAGAATGCATGAAGGTAAAATACTTTGTGGCTTTACAACCACTTTAAACTAGTGAAGTGTTGAATAGCAAAAAAAGCCTGGTCATGAGAGGGGTAAAACCTTACAGAGCTTAAGTGGTTAAAGTGTATGTAAACCCTAAAAATCCTTTTGATCAAGAACCTTTTGATCTTATGCAAAATTCAGAGCTGTCCTGTTCACTTTTCTTGTGTTATCGCAAGGAGTCTAATCAGCCCTTCTAGCTCTTATTTTGGACTAAAGAACACTTCCCTTCTATGTTGTGGAGATGAGGAGGGGAAGGGGTGTTCTGTAGTTCAGCAAAAGGGAAATGAGCAAGGCTGGCACCATTTCAGTTCAGAAGAGGCACACAGATTGTGCACTTTGCAAAGTGAAGCACACTGCAAGTGCAGGTGCCCCAGAGCTTAGTAAATGAGCAGAATCTCCATTGACCTCCATCATCCAATCACGTGCAAGATAAAAATTCAGTTTCTTCAGTTCTTTGCAAAGTGAAGTTTTACCTCATTTACTAAACTCTGGAGCAACTGCACATTGCAAAGTGTATTTCTAGTAGATCAGCAGGATTTTTTTTGTACTTGCAGGGTCTATAACCACTTACACACTATATACACAATATACACTTACGCTACAGGCATCATCCCAGTATATTTTTTTCATCTGGCGATGGACTTTAATGTAAAAGTGATCCTAGCGGCTAATTAGCCGCTAGATCGCTTTTACAGGGGGAGTAAGGCGGCCCTCCTGCCTCCACCTTCTGCCGCCTTCCCGGATTCTCCTGTTCCTGCAGTTCTGCCTGCTGAACATAGAGATGACTGAGGACCGGAACGTCCCTGATCATCTATTTGGTCTTAAAAACTTGAAGTGAGTATTTTGTCACTTCAAGTTTCACCAGTATGTTAACAAGCCATTACTGACCAGTAAAAAGCATCAGATCAAACTGATGTGGGCTTCTTTTACAAAAGGGTTTATTAATATTCAATCCAACATATCAGGTCACCAATTAGGTGGTTACATTGCATAATGAGTAAGCATAAAGCAAAATAAAATAAAAATAACTTGTAGTAAAAAGGAAACATATGCAGTAAGAGTATGGAGGTTGCGCACGTGACGGCCCAAGTAACAAAGAAAAAGAGGAAGTTCAAAAGTAGCTTTCTGGGGTACCCTAAGGGTCCTTTCACACGAATGATCCGATCAGATCCGCCTGTCAGTTTTTTAGGTGGACCTGATCGGATCCTCCATGCATCCCTATGGAGCAGCGGATGTCAGCGGACATCCGCTGACATCCGCATCCGATCCTGTCCGTGAAATCCGGACGGATGGAAACCCTATTTTCCATCCGTCCAGCGGATCGGATTCGATGGGATGCGGTCCGTTCTCATCCGATTCCCCATAGAGAGCAGCGGGGCTCTGACACCTCCCTCTCCGCACACAGTGCGGACACGGAGCTGTAATCCACCTGCTCAGCGGGGATCGGCGGACCAATCCCCGCTGAGCAGAGAACCTAGCTCATCGGAAGGCGGATCGTGTGAAAGGACCCTGATTGTCCTGCGATACCTGCAGACAATAATGTCCATGCATAGAGCCTAACATATCTAAGCAAAAACTTTTATAATCAACAAGTCTCCCTATCAGGGAGAATACAATGTGGGAGATAAAAAAACAGGAAATAAAAAATAATGTAGAAAACAAAATATTATCAATATAACCATCCCAGCCAAGTCAATACCTGGCAGCCTGATAGACACATACATTTAATGCATAGAACATTGTGGACAGAAGAAAAGAAAGAGAAAGGAAACCTGATAGAAGAAAAAAAAGATAGAGGAGAAAAGGAAAACGAAGGGAAGAGTCCACAGGATGTGCACCGAAGGAACATTAAATAGAGAGAAACGTGCTGTCAAACCGAAAAGGCTGGGTATATGTAATCCACGGTTGCCAAATTCACCATGACATCGCTCATACAGTTTTTAATTGCTTTGAAGCTAAGCGCTGGGGTTTTCCATGGCCTTGATGTCGAGCCAATGGCCGTTCTGGGCGAAGCAATCCATCAATTGGTTTGCCAAGAAGGGCTTTATAGGGGTCCCTCTTGAGGGTAACATAAAACAGGTTACAGATAAGGGGATAGACTCGGAAAGTAAGTTGGTATAAAACAGCCAATCTAGATGGCATATAATATCACCTATACAACACTTTATTGGCATTCTCCAATATAAGAACATTTCTCGCACACTTGTAAAAAGCTATAGTCATAGTTTGCCAGTCCTCTGGATCTAACTGACTCCCCAGTTATTTTTCCTAATGGAGATGATAGGGTCTTAACAGAGGCTTTTTTGCAGAAATTATAGATGAATATTTCAACTATATTAGGCCCGGGGAGTGGGGTCTCTACAGAGGCTACAGAGTGTATGGGGTAGGGCGGGATTTAATTGTTAAAGAAAAAAACAATGAGTTGTTGAAGAAAATGCCTACGTTGTAGATAGCTATAATGTTCTCGTAGAGGAATATCATGGGAAGAACATAAGGCATCAAATGTCAGTATCCCAGTAGGAGTAAACAGGCAGTGAATGTCCATGAATCCATTCGCAGTCCACCAGGAAAATTGGCCTGGGTTTTTGGAAGCGGAGGGAATAATGGGCAATGAAGAAGTCAGAGAAGGGGGAGATGGGGAGAGATCAGACCCGCGGAATATTTAACTGAGTTCCATAGCCATAGGGAATAGGCTAAACATGGCCCTATAGTGGTCGGGCGATGAATAGGAGGGAGCCAAGGTAGGGAAGTGATAGGTGTGGCATCAGAGTCGAGTAGATCCATTGTGGCCCATAGCGGTAATTGGTATGTTTCATGGAGGTGGGATAGTGGAGCTATAATCGCTGCAGTATAGTAGGCTTGTAAATTAGGGACTGAAAGGCCACCGTTGATCCTTCGGGCATACAAAACCTTCATAATGATTTGACGGGTGGATCCCTAGATAAACTTTAAAAGCTTGCGTTGATGTCTGCGTAAACTAAAACGGGCAAGAAAAATAAAGTATTTTCGGAAGATAAGACATGTGAATTGCGGTTATCCTACCGAACATGGACAGTGGTAAGTGGGACCAGGAGGACAACATGTCTGACAATTTTTTTCACAGGGGTGGAAATTGGCCTGATATAATCTTGCATGAGATGGGGTGAGACGGTTTCCCAGGTAGGGCAGGGAGGACAGCAAATTAAACGGAACTGATCTGGGTTTCAGCTAATGGTTTTAAGGGCAGAGGAGAGATCTTGGGTATAATAGACTCCAGATCTCTCCATACAGAGGACCTGTCAAAAAAAAAAAAAAAAGAATTAAAGAGACACAGTAAAAATAAAAAAATGTAAAAGCGCCCCCCTGTCCCCTTGTGCACAAAGGTGAACGCATACGTAGGTCACACACGCATATGTAAACGGTGTTCACACCAAATGTGAGGTATCCCTGTGAATGTTGAAGCAAGAGCAATAATTCTAGCACCAGACCTCCTGTGTAACTCTAAACTGGTAACCTGTAAAGGCTTTTAAAGCATTGCCTATGAATAACTGAATGTGCCATAGTTTGCATCGTTCCACGAGCATGAGCAATTTTAAAGCGTGACATGTTAGTTATCTATTTACCTGGTGTAAAATCATCCTTTATAATTTACTAAACAATTGGGTATTATATTGTGTTTTGTTCATTAAAATTCATTAAAGAGGAGTTCCACATGGGGAAAAAAAAAATTAAAAGTCAGCAGCTACAAATACTGTAGCTGCTGACTTTTAATATATAGACACTTACCTGTCCAGGGATGCTAAAACAGAAAAGAAGCAGGCTACTCTGAGTGCAGACTGCTAGTTGCTTTATTAATAAAACAGAAGAATAAAACTCACATAGAGGACAAAGTCATTAGGCACATAGGGTAAACCAGTGACTGGAGACTGTGCTTGTCTGTCTTGGGAGCCATCCTGGGAACAGATCCGGTGTTCATAGCGCTGTCCTGGCCAGCAGAAAGTGGCTGTATGATGGTATGTGGGAATGAGGACAGGAACGCAGGCTGGGACACAGGTTGGACCACAGCGTCGCCCATGATGACGTCACCGGGGTGCGCGCAACTCGTTTTGGAGCATGCGCACTATAGGGATACTGCCAGAGTGCGTTCCTTCTTCAAGCAATTGTGATAGGGCCGAGGAGTGCCTTATATATGTGAAGGTGCACTGTCATCATTAGAGAGGGACCACCCAATCCACCATAAGAAGATAGACATAATGTATATTCTTACCCAGCATGTCAAAGTCAGAGTATGGAGGCTTCCATGCAGCATCCAGGTCTCCTTACCACAGACAGCAAAACCGACATCTTCTAATTGATAATTGATGATAACAATGACACTGGCAGGGAAGGGATTAACATCAAGGGCCATCAAAGGGTTAGGTGTGCTCCTAGGGAGTGCTTTCTAACTATGTCTGGGGTGGCTTAACTGGAGGAAGACATAGATCCATGTTTCTCCTTAGCAGAAACACAAGATGTCCATCTTCTTCTCTGACAGAACAGCGGTCTGCCTAGTTTACATAGACAAACTGCCGTTCGGCTTCTCCTGTGAACGATCGGTGGGTCCTGGTGAACATCACGTCCACTGGAGCCGCTAATTGGCCCCCGCTATGAGTTTCCAGTATTGCAGGTGTGGTTTTGTGCAGGAGGATCACCCTGTCATGGTATATCTGCATGGGGCGGTCTATAAGCGGTTAAAAAAAAATATATATATAATGTCTGGGAGTTGTAAGTAGTTTTCTAGCAAAAAAAAAATACTGAATTTTACATGTAGGAGGGAAATGCCAGAATTGGCTGGGGTTTTAACTGCCTCCCGCCTGCCGTATAGACAAATGACAGTGGGCGCGATGCTCTCTTGTTCTGGGACGACATCATATGACAGTGCCCAGTTTGGTGAATATACATGTATTGATGTATTGCAGAGATGTACTGAATATGTTTTTTTTTTTTAATCAGTCATTGCCAAAGACAGGTATGTGTGTCGGTAGTTCCAACTTCACTCGCATGATCAAAAACAAGTCAGCAATGACAGCTGGAATCTGATTGGTGGCTGTAAACACTTTCCATACACAAAGCCTTACTGGACTGAGGCAAACCATGCTCCATGGTAGTAACATTAATTTTGGTATTGCTGCAATTTCCGTTCTAACAATGATGAATGGCATTTGGAAGGCTGAATAATCTGGTGAATTGAAGCAGTGAATCTGTGTCTCTGGAGGCAGCGGGGCTCTGACTCACCCGCCTGCTTCCAGCACAAGGCAGGTTTCCTACTCTCTGTCGCACAAAAGGCATTTGTATTCTGCCTGTAATCGTCTCGCTGTGACGTTCCCTCACCTTGAGTGGTTTAGCGGAGCATTTACGCAATGACAAATTATTTCATATTCCCTTTATGCAACATGCCCCACTGCAGTGTTTTGATGTTTAATGAAGCAAACTGGAGATCGGGGATGTTATGGTAATGCTTTTATCTCATTGTGAATGTTAATATAGCGGTGCAAGGCAGGGGCCTGCATTGTGCGCCAACTAATGTGACTGTTACCCGGTCTGTTAAATTTCAATCCAAAGCAAGCAGAAAAAAATTAAATCAGTTTTTATTGCAGTAGTGTATTTGTTTGAGAATCATTAAATCGAAACTTCGGGCAAACAGAAAAATACACAGATAACGTGAGTGATTCCGTACACATTTCCATAGTACACCTCAGCAAAGCTGATTGGCTCCTTGTTCTTCTTCCTCATCCCCTAATCTGAGGAAGCTACCAAATCAACGTTAGGTACTTACACTGCTTGCATTAAATATACATATTTTTGATGTGTTTATGAATACTTATATTTGCTTGGAGATCAGCTTTAAATCATCGTCCATCTTTGCACTGCAACTGTGTAGTTAGCAATTGTTCACTAAAATCTATTGTCCTGGGCAGTGGCAGGAGTGCTCAATTTTCTTGGGGGGAGGTGGCCCACAGCCCCCCCTCCCCAGCTAGCCAACCACAAACCCCCCCCCCCATGGCTTGATTGATCGATCGCCCATCAAGCTCCCCCGGCCCCAATGGAGTTGGGCAATTGGGACTCAGGAGCTGAGAGGAGAAACAGGAAAACATTAGCAAATATTAATTTGCTAATGTCACACAACTGGGCGGGCTTTGGGTGCAGTGCTCTGCACCCCGAGCCCACCCTTTTTGAAGCCAATTAGAACCTCCGGCTCCAATCATGTGCTTCTAAAAAAAAAAGCAAATATTAATTTGCTAATGTCACACAACTGGGCGGGCTTTGGGTGCAGTGCTCTGCGCCCTCGAGCCCACCCTTTTGAAGCCAATTAGAACCTCTGGCTCTAATCATGTGCTTCTAAAAAACACACAAAAAAAAACATTAGAATCCATGCATCCGGCGTCCTGCATGTAGATTAGGGGCTTAGCGCATGGATTAGGGGGGCTGCACCCCTGTGCCCCTAATGAATGGGCTGCCACTGGTCCTGGTTTAAATCTCACCTGGGGGCACTAACTGCATAAAGTCTGCATGTTCTTTCTGCTTAGCTGTTAGGTGCTCTTGCATCCTCATGCAATCATAAAACATACCGGTAGTAGAATTGCCTTCCTCCTAAAACTGATTCCAGTATGGTATTAACTTAAACGGGTTGAATTACTAAAGTCAAATAGACTGTGCACATCACAAAGTGCAGTGACACTCTATAAGTGCAGTTGCCTCAGAGCTTAGTAAATTGGGTAAACCTTCACTTTGCAAAGAATACCCAATCACGTGCAAGAAAAATTAAGAAAACAGCATTTTTGCTTGCACATGATTGGATGATGGAAGTCAGCAGAGCTTTTGCTCATTTATGAAGCTCTAAAGCAACTGCACTTGCTGAGTGCAACTTTGCAAAGTGCACATTCTATTTGCCTTTAGTAAATCCATCCCAGTGTTACTAAACCCACATCATAAACACTTGTCACTAAACCCACATCATAAAAAACTATCAATAAATGGTGTATTACACGCTGTTTATACTCAGTCACTATGAGATTAGTTTTCTGTATTCTTCAAAAACCCGGTGATCCTGCTGCTGTCTATCTCCCCCTTTTGATCATGTCCCTAATGCAGTTGGGGATTTTGCAGAGCAATGTTGGCAGCTCTGCACATACTCAGTTTTTAGTGAGTTTCTATGCTGAGCATGTCCTCCCTATCATATCTGAGCAGCCCATGTGACTATAGAGTCACACATGTGGGCGTATACACAGTGGTAAATGACAGCTCACTCCTTCCCTCCTCCTTCATGCCCACTGACCAGTTAAACACATTGGGGGTGGGGTATTACATCTTGACTGATGGAGGCTTTTCCTCCCTGCTGTTCTATGACACAGGCTGGAGGGGTGTGATACAACCTGTGACTGGCAGAAATCCACCCACACCATGTTATTGTTAAAAATAATAAAGATTTGATTTCAAATTTATTTTTACTTTGTATTCCAAAGACTGTTTTATTTTATTTTGAAAATGTGATCAGCAGCAGAGGAATAAAAGCTCCTCCTGTTAATGTTTCCCTGCAGACAAGCTGGGAAAGAGCTGAGTCATGTGACAGCTGTATATCGATAAGGAAAAAGGTACTTAGATATTCTTTTTTATTTAAATAATTACAGTGCCATTATCCACACACAGAAAGAGAAGAGATAATGTAAATTAACCCCTTCCGTACCGCGTCATGTCAAATGACGTCGGCACAAATCCTTTCTCGATCCGGGTGGACGTCATATGACGGCGCCCGGATCTCCCCGCTACTTCGCGCCCCCGGGGGCGCGCAGCGCGGCGATCGGGGGTGAGGCTCGTCCCTAGGACTGAGCCCAACCCCGATCAAGGTAAACAGCCAATGAAATTGGCTGTTTACCACGTGATCGGCTGTGTCAATCACAGCCGATCACATGAGCGGCTCCAGCGCGAGCCGCTCGTTCCTTCCTTAATGCGCGCCCCCGGGGGCGCGCAGCGCGGCGATCAGGGACGAGGCTCGTCCCTCGGACAGAGTCGATCCCCGATCTAGGTAAAGAGCCAATGAAATTGGCTCTTTACCACGTGACCGGCTGTGTCCAATCACAGCCGGTCACAAATGTCATCAGAGAACACGGTAACTAGCTGTCACCGTGTTCTCCTCCTCACACACTGATCCTGTGTGAGGAAGAGATTGTGGTAACAGCTAGTTACCAACTACAGTGCACCCTAAACACACTGATTGCCCCCCCCCCCCAATAAAGAGCACCTGTCACTATCCCATCAAAGTACCCGAGTACCTGTCACCAGCCCATCAGGTACTCTGATGACAGGTACTCGGGTACTCTGATGGGCTGATGACAGGTACTCGGGTACTCTGATGACAGGTACTCGGGTACTCTGATGACAGGTACTCTGATGGGCTGGTGACAGATACTCGGGTACTCTGATGACGGGTACTCGGGTACTCTGATGATGGGTACTCGGGTACTCTGATGACGGGTACTTGGGTACTCTGATGATGGGTACTCGGGTACTCTGATGACAGGTACTCGGGTACTCTGATGACAGGTACTCGGGTACGCTGATGACGGGTACTCGGGTACTCTGATGACAGGTACTCGGGTACGCTGATGACGGGTACTCGGGTACTCTGATGACAGGTACTCGGGTACTCTGATGACAGGTACTCGGGTACTCTGACGACAGGTACTCTGGTACTTTGAGTACCCGTCATCGGAGTACCCGAGTACCTGTCACCTACCCATCAGAGTACCCAAGTACCTGTCACCTACCCAACAGAGTACCCGAGTACCTTCCACCTGCTCATCAGAGTACCTGACACCTGAAGTACCCGAGTACTTGCCACCTGCTCATCATTACCCATCACTACTCATCAGTACTCATCAGTACCCATCAGTACCTATCACCTATTAGTATCAGTACTGATCATCCGTACCCATCATCAGTACAGTATCAGTATCACCTATCAGTATCAGTACTACTCATCAGTACCCATCACCTGCCTGTCACCTGCCCATAAGAGTACCCGAGTACCTGTCACCTGCCTATCGGAGTACTCGAGTACCTGCCACTTGCTCATCAGTACCAGAGTACCTGTCACCTGCCCAGCAAAGTACCCGAGCACCTGTCACCCTTCATACAGCCACCATGTCCAAGTCCAAAAAGGTTTATATACGTCGTCCGTTTAAACCTAAATACCGGTGTTATGGCAGCAGATAGCTGCCATAACCCTGGTATTTTTTTAAACGGTGGACGGTTAGCTTTCCGATAAGGGTGGTCCCAGCGGCGGATTCGCCGCGGGATCACCCTTCCGGGGTGGCAGAAGAGGTGCCCCCCCCCTCCCGCTGCATTCTGGTCCTTTTCCCCATTTACCGGACCCGCCAGCAGCGGGGAAAACGATCCGGTCCCAGATCCTCACAGACAGGATGTCGAGTGAGGGCAAGCTTGCCCTCACTTGACTCTATGGTCTTGGAGGACCAGAGCTACGGCAAACGTCATTGCCTAGCAACCAGTTTAAAGGTCCCTTTTTTTTTTTCATTTTATTTAATTTTTTTTTAATTTTTTTTTTTTTATTTTTTCTATCTTTTAGTGTACTTGTGAGATCTGAGGACTTTTTGACCCCAGATCTCACAAAAAAGAGGCCCTGTCGTGCCTTTTTCTATTACAAGTAATGTTTACATTTCTTGTAATAGAAATAAAAATGATCAATTTTTTTTTTTTTTTAAAAACAGTGTAAAAATAAAAAATAATAAATAAAATAAATAGTAAAAAAAAAAAAAAAAATTAAAGCGCCCTGTCCCCGCGAGCTCGCGCGCAGAAACGAACGCATACGGAAACCCCGCCCACATATGTAAACAGTGTTCAAACTACACATGTGAGGTATCGTCGCGATCGTTAGAGCAAGAGCAATAAAAAGAGCTGTAACTCTAAGATAGCAACCTGTAGAAATTTTTAAATTGTCGCCTATGGGGATTTTTAAGTACCAAAGTTTGTCACCATTCTGTGAGCGTGCGCAATTTTGAAGCATGACATGTTGGGTATCTATTTACTCGGCGTAACATTATCTTTCACATTATGGAAAACAATTTGGCTAACTTTACTGTTTTCTTATTTTTTAATTTAAAAAAGTGATTTTTTTCCCAAAAAATTGCGTTTGGAAGACCGCTGCGCAAATACGGTGTGATAAAAAATATTGCAATAATCTCCATTTTATTCTCTAGGGTCTCTGCTAAAAAAAAAATATATAATGTTTTGGGGTTCTAAGTAGTTTTCTAGCAAAAACAACTGATTTTAGCTTGTAAACACCAAATGTCAAAAATAGGCCTTGGCAAGTGGCTAGGATGCATGATGATGCTCCTTGGATGTTTAGGCCCCTCTATATGGCTAGGCTGTGAAAAAGTCTCACACATGTGGTATTGCCATACTCAGGAGGAGTGGCAGAATGTATTTTGGGGTGTCATTTTTGCTATGTACATGCTATGTGTTAGGAATATTCTATAAATTTACAACTTTGTGTAAAAAAAAAAGTTTTTATTTTTTTCCCACATTTTCCAAAAACTTGTGGAAAAAAATGACATGTTCAAAGGACCCATAATGCCTCATAGAATATACTTTGGAGTGTTTGCTTTCCAAAATGGGGTCATTTTGTGGACTTTTCCATTGTATTGGTGCTCTAGGGCCTTGAAAAGTGTGATAGGTAGTAAGAAAGTTTTATGTGTATTTATGCTCCTAAAACGCCTTATGGTGCTACTTGGACGTGGAGTCTCTTTTTGTGGCCAGGCTGTGTAAAAGTCTCACACATGTGGTATCACCATACTCAGAAGGAGTAGCAGAATGAATTTTGGGGTGTCATTTTTGCTGTGTACATGCTATGTGTTAGAAATAGCTTATAAATTGACAAAGTTTTGGGGAAAAAAAAAGAAAAAAAATGTTTTCTTCATTTTCCCAAGAATTGTGGGAAAAAATTATAACTTCAAAAAACTCACCATGCCTCTTACTAAATACCTTGGACTGTCTACTTTACAAAAAGGGGTCATTTGGGGGGTATTTGTACTGTCCTGACATTTCAGGGCCTCAAGAAAGGAGATAGGCCATCAGTACATCTGGTGTGATAAATTTTCAGTAATTGGTACCATAGCTTCTAGACTCAATAACTTTCACACAGACTAAATAATATACACTAATTTGGGTTAATTTTACCAGAGATATGTAGCAGTATAAATTTTGGCCCAAATGTATGAAGAAAAATTAATTTTTTGCAAAATTTTATAATAGAAACTAAAAAAAAGTGTTTTTTTTGCAAAATTTTTGCTCTTTTTTTGCTTATATCATGAAAAAAAAAAACCCCAGTTGTGATCAAATACCACCAAAAGAAAGCTCTAATTGTGTGAAAAAAATGATAAAAATTTTGTTTGGTTACAGTGTAGCATGACTGAGCAATTGTCATTCAAAGTGTGAGAGTGCTGAAAGCTGAAAATTGGTCTGGGCAGGAAGGGGGTCTAACTGCTCTGTATGGAAGCGGTTAAACAGTGTGTGTTTAGTATCACATTAAATTGTGAACTGTGAGGTGACAGGGACCGGTAGCATTGCTTACTCATGCCCTTAACCTTCCTAGCAGTATTCCCGAGAGTGGTTCGGGGTTAATATTTCAGAGCCAAAAGCGGTAAACCCGAGCCACACTCGGGGTACCGCTAGGAAGATTGCTGAAAGCGGGGTTACTTACCTTGTCACCGGGATCCAGCGATATATCTCGGCGGTGTCTGGCGGCGTCTCCTGCGACGTGACATTCCCAGGGGGGTGGAACCGGCGGCAAAATCAAATGTAAAACACACCAAACACACTGATACAATTCAAAATAAAAAAAAAATCAAATTAGTTTGCCCCCCAGTGCCCTTTCCTGCAGTTTTACTGTACTTTTTATGTATAAAAGATAGGATAAAAAAAGCCTTTTGTGTGTAGCAGCCCCCCTAATACCTACCTGTGCCCCCTCTCTGTCCAGCGATGTCCACAATTTTCTCGGCCATCCTGGGATTGGACTCTCTCTCTTGATTGGCTAAGATCGCCATTGGCTCCCGCGGTTGTCAATCAAAGTCAGTGAGCTAATCGGGAGAGAGAGGGGGGCGGGGCCGAACAAAAGTGCCGTGTCTGAATGGACACAGGGAGCTGCAGCTCGGCTCAGGTTTCCCCAGTTTCAGGGAACTCCATTACACATTTGGTCAGTGGGAAAAAAGCTCCTTATAATGGTGGTCACTGGGAAGAATGCTCATTATATTATTGGTCTGTGGGAACAATGCTCTTTACAGTATTGATCAGTGGGAAAAACCCTAGCTGAGAAATTCTGGACTAAGAATTGTGTAGACAGATGTCATCAAATGCCATTTTTTTCATTTGCATGCAGTGCTGGTCAATTGCAATAGATTCAAAGACCGAATTCAGTAAAAGGCTATGTTTGACCTGCTTTGACTGCAATGAAAACACATCTCCATAATGACCGCCATGTCCAAATCTGGTGCCTTTCTACACAGACACTGGAAACAGAATGTTGCTCACAGCCAGTGCAGACAAATTATGGCAGAATTCTCGAGCCAGCCTGTCTAATTTAGTAGTTGGATGAATTTTTTAGAATTTAAGGAACATGTGGATCCACTGACAACATAAGAGCAAGCCCAAATGTGTTCTATATCACCTGCATTTCTTAGGTTACCTGATCCAAAGATCAATAGTGTCAAAGGATACAGTAGTGACATTGCAGCATGTGAAAGAAACAAATCTTGGAGTACATCAAAGGGTTATGCTTCACCTCCAGGTGATTGCAAATTAAAAAAGCTTGACACCGCCCAGCATAACTCATCCCACTCCCAGCATTGCCTCAGTTTTGTCAACAAGCAATAGTAATTTTCTTGTACATTATAAGACACAGAACAGTTAATTCTTAGATCATTGGGAAATCCAAAAGCAATCCCCTGAAGGGTGGGCAAAAGCAAACAACAGCTAATAGGCCCATAAGTAGCAACCCTCTTAACATAACAGGAAGATAAATAACTGGGAAGGGCATTCTGTAGGACTCTGCGACTTAGGCCGTGTCCACTGAGGTTCAAACATCCACCTGGTAAAACCAAGTGAATGACCAGGTGGTCTTTTAATAGACCTGGAAAATCGAGGCTGAGTGTTGAAAAGCTCACAATGCTTTAACACCTCTGGTGAAGTGTGGCTTCACAGGAGGGAGAGGGACCGTACCTTTCAGGTCATAAGCCTGAGTGATAATCTGTCAAATCCACCTAGCAATTAGGGATTTCCCTTCCAGGTAGCCCTCATGCAATACAAACAAAGCATCAGATTGATGAATTAAAGTGATGGCTGCAAGGTATACTCACACAGCCTTAACTACACAGGCAGTGGAAAACAATCTCCTTAGAATGATTGGGGCTAAACAAAGGAAGGACAAACCAATGTCCTTGTTTAAGGCCCCTTTCACATAATTGGACCGATCAGGTCTGTCTGTCCGTTTTTCAGGCGGACATGATCAGTCCATTCATTCTACTCTATGGGGAGGCGGATGTCAGCGCTGACACCCGTCTGGCATCCGATCCAACAAGATCCGCTGAAAACAGATGGATGGCGATACATTCTCCATCCATCCAGCGGGTCGGATCAGATGAAAACGGACATGCTGTCTGATTTCATTTGATCTCCCCATAGAGGAGAGTGGGACTCTGACAGGTCCATCTCTGCACAGTGAGCAGAAACGGACCTGTGATCCGCCTGCTCAGCTGGGTTTAACAGAGAGATCCCCCGCTGAGCTAGTGAGGTCCGTAAAAACGAATTGGCCCATGTGAAAGGGGCCTAAATGAAATGCAAAGACCACCTTAGGCAGGAAGGAGTTTTGTGGTCACAGAGCAATGCTGTCTTTGAGAAGCACAATAAAAGGTTCCTTACAGGAGAAAGCCGCAAGCTCAGACACTCCTCTAATTGAAGTGATAGCCACGAAAAAGGCATAGAAGAGGGAGAAATATCCTGATTAGTTTGAAACTGTGGCCTCTAAAAAAATGAAAACACTATAGTTCTACCTCGAATACTATATTACTTTTGGTCTCTCCCAGTTCCATCCATATTTTTCAGAAAGTTGCAATCTCTGATCTTTAAATTTATTTAGAAAAATGGTGGTAGCCGGGTGGCCCGCTCCACTCTGTATATATCCAAATGGCAAGGTGGGTTGGAAGTCCCCCACTTTTTGCAATATTATAGTGGAGCCCAATTGGTCCTGCTGTATCAAATTCATGCTGAGACATACAAACCTGACTGGGTCTGATTGGAGGCACAGGCTAGTCCGACTCTTCCCCTGGATCTCTTAATGTGGCTCCCTGTGAAGGAGCATCTGGCAGTCTTAAGCCCCTCCCTCTCATGCCCCCTATGTTTGTAGGACACGGCATACAAATGATACCGTCTAAAATATCCTTGCACACCAGTGGTCCCCCTCTTTATTAACCCTCACTTCCCCCCCAGGGCAGCAGATTCAGCAATTTACATGATGGCTCAACAAGGGCCTTTACAGGATAGCGCATCTCATAGATCATAAGGGGATACAAAACTCTCCTATTTTAAGGAAACACTAAAGATGCCTCCATCAGAGACTTACCACCTGTGCCAAATTACACATTTTCTGCAGTCCCTAAACAAGGATCAGGTTGACATAACCACCAGGACCCTATTTGAGAATAAATTTATATGTGGCATCGATTCACAGGGAGGGATTACAGAGTTATACACCCTGTTCAATAGCCAAGGTAATAAGCCTTCCTATCAAACGGCATGGGACTCGGACCTGGGTGAGACAATTAAAGAGGAGATGTGGATAAAGCGGTTGACCATGGTGCATAAGGACATATTTAATACTTCCATTGTGGCAGCAAATTACAAAGTGTTATCGTGTTGGAACCTCATCCCAACAAGGTTAGCGAAACTATACCCTGGTACCTCGCCCTTTTGCTTTCAGGGAATTGTGCGATATGTTTTATTTCTGGTGGTCCTTCCAAAGGTCTGACACTTCTGGATCAGAGTGTTCAGTCTTGTTTATTCAGACACCAAAATAGTGCTGTTCGCGGACCTGTTGGAGGATTTCCCCAGACATCTTCAAACTCTCATATTTTTTATTTTTCTAGCAGACAAAATAGCTATAGAGCAAGCATGGAAAACGCCTGCGATCAATGCCACGTTGTTGAAACATAAAATATCATAAATTATGATTAAAGAAAAACCGACCAGTATCCCTAAAGATAAACAAGCTAAGTTTTAAAAAGTATGAAACCCCTGGATTGTGTACCTCCAAGCCCTATAGATGCTGGGTCACCTTGAGGATGGAGGCCTATGCAGAGGGAACCAAAGATTTCTCTTTTTCTTTCTTTCTTTTTATTATGGTTTCTGTTATGATCTAATGATTCTTCGTAAGGTTTCTGATGGGGGACCATGAAGCCTTCCTAACCCTCATACTTCCTCAGGAGTGACAGTTGGTCACATTTTATGAGGCATTGGGATTTCTTCCTGACAATGATGTACCCCTACCTCGCCATGTACTTGGCTGTGAGTGACCAACAGTTTATTGAAATGTTGTTTCACAATTACTTTTGTGTTTTGATCTTACTTTTGCAACCAGTTGCTGATAGTTCTGGGCTCATAGCCCTAGACATATGGATCCTTTACTAGGTAGAGACTGAACGTTAGGCCAAATTCTTCTTGATTTAGTTGCTCTTTGGTTACTACATTATGGCCTGTGATTATAATGGAGGAAGCAGCAGCAATTTGACATTTATTTCACATTGTTTAGGCTTTTGTATACCGTACAAAACTTTGCAATAAAAATTATTGGAAAAGAAAATGACAACTCCAGATTGAGGTCCCACAGAGTTACCATGGAGTAAACTGGTGGTACAATGTGAGCCATCTCTTGGGCAAAGGCTCTGACCAAAGAGTAGGAGGCTAGCAGAATCTGAAGAGGCAGTGTACAGTTGAGGCCTGTACTTGGAGCTGTGCAGTGTATGTATTACTTGACTGGGGCTTTTGTTGTAAAAAGGCCAAAATCCAAAATGCTACCTGTGCATTCGCAGTGTGTTCTCCCAGTCAGGTGGGTTACGTAGTGTCACAGCAGAGCCAGGCACAATCCAGCTGGATGCATCTAAGCATATCACAGGGGGAAAAGGTGCTGTCCTATGACCTAATCTGGGTGGCACACACAGCATCAACATGCAGATTCAAAAGTACCTTCTACCATCACCCATCAAACCAATCGGTACACTGTAGCTCACAGGCAGAGCAGAAACCACTGACCAGGCCTGTATCCCTTAAATGCCCTGAGGCAGAAGACAGCACAAGGGACATCACACATAGCAGAACCAACAAACCATTCAAGCTTGACCTCATGTACCTGGTCAGGCATACCCTTCATGATCTTCAAGGACTGGGTACTGCCTCAGCAGACAATGGCTCTGGACTTGTACAGCACCCCACCAACTAACTTACTCAATGCAACTGCCTACCAAGGTGAACACCATCTATGGAATCCAGCATCAATGCAGCTTACAGGCCTTCCCCCATTCTTCCCACCATGGTCTGGGTACAGTATTTCTGGGATATAACCATCTGTAAGGACCAAATCTGGAAAATCCACTGCTAGCGCACCAAGGCGCAGCAAACAAATGCAGTTGTTGCAAAATTATTTTGAGCAGAAAGTGATGGTGCACATATCTTTTCAAAACAGCGTATATTCACTGCTTACTGGAAAGGTAAGTATTCCAAATGTTCTTTTACATAGGGGTGCCACTTGCATTTTGTTATCCTAGCAACAGGGTTACATTAAACTTTAATAGATCCACAATTCAGTATGATAGCAAGGTACTGGAATTTTGAGGGAAAGCAAAGAACAGAGTCCTCACCTTATTTGCTGCATCCATGAATTTCACTCCTTTGTAAGAAACCGTTAGGATAATTGTGGGGACCTTCTTCATTTGCTCTGTTGATTTCTGGAAAATATAAATTACACTAATACATGTTGGGTCTTTTTCATTTAGGGATTTTTGCATGCCAAAAAAAAAAAAAAAAAAAAGTCTACAATTGTAGGCAAGCAATAGTTTACCAGGGATCAGTCCACTTAAAAATGTTTTGTAATTGTAGACTAGAGTCACGTAGCTTTTAGGGTCTTTTTTAAACTCTATATTTACAGAGTACGTTGAGCCAATTTTCTCCGTTTATGGTTCTTGGTAAAGTAGTGAAGGGTAAAACTCCGGCTAGGTTATTTTTTTTCCTCTCGATGTACCAATCTTCACTTCCCATCCCAGAGACACAAGAAGAAGTTAGAGGAAATCACCCAAAATTAGAGGACTTCCCCAGTTGTCTCTGGAATAGGTGTCTTTACTGGATAATTCCCCCTTACCTCCTGTTCTGGAAACAACTCACTTTTTTTCTTGGTGACAATGGTAACCAGTACAAATAGCAGAATGAATCTCCCCAATAGGTACACAGACAAGAACTAAAATGAATAAATTAACACATAACCCTTTCCACCCTATCCAAAAGTAAAAAAAAAAGGATTTGCCTAGAGATACATTTTAAGTTCCATGAGGTCAACAACACAGCTATAACAGTAGACAAGACAATGTGCATTCAGTTGAGAATTAGCTTTAAAATGTCAAATTACATGTCAAACAGGCCAAGTAGCATATCCATCAAACAAGTACTGTGTTTAACACAAATAGGAAAACAAAAATCTGGAGAACAAGACTAAGAAAATAAACCAAGAAGCGGGTGAGGGGTGGGGAGGAGGGGGGGGGGGGGTAGGATGCCAATGAAGAGATATTGAGTACCTCACCGCTGCCAAATCAATAAGCCCAGGGCTCAAAGCCATAGAGGCTTAGAAATTTTACATTGCCTTTCCCAGTATAAGGCCCAGTTCACACTGGATGCGGTGCGAATTCACAGCACATTTGCTGTGGATTCTGCACCACATTAGAATCGCAGGCAGTTCACAGTGTGCGCTGCAGGTGTCAATATAAATTTAATGACACCCCAAATCGGTTCGCAGAACGCAGTGCGAACTGTGAAATCGGACAGGAATTGGATAGCATGGGTGTGAACAGCCATCGACATTGCATGTGATCAGCACAGCAATGAGGTGCGAATCACATGCGATGTCTGGCATTGCACCCGCGTGAACCAGCCCTAAGGCCTAAAAAAGGTTACTTCCTAGTTGGGATCATCCCCAATTCCCCCCTTCACCACCACTCCTTTAAATACCCCTTCACCCTTAATTCTTTTGTAATTTATACATAAATACATTTTTCCATGGGTCTTTGATCAAGTTATGTGGTGTCATTCTTACTCTTCTTCCTCTGGTGGTAGGCATTGGTAATACTGCAGCAAGAGCTTATTTTAACTGGTACAGGGCAATGAACTTTGATATTTGTATCTGAAGCAGAAGCTGGGCAGTTGTTGCATATTGTGCAGGCTACATAAACTTAATTTAATAAAACCTTTTCTTTTTTGAATCCTCCAATTCACCCCCAAGGGATGTGGAAAAATCTTCCATTAGCCTAATGCCGTATCACTTTTACATGGGTGTTTGTGTTTTTCTTTTGAGGTGCATTTTGAGGAATTTTGGGAAGGGTCTAGAATGGGATTGAGTTGAACCAAATGGAGACGTGCTCATTACATATACTGTTATATGTTTTTTTTTGGTTAACCAAGGAAATAGTAACATGTCTGAAAAAATAAATTCCTGACATATAACAATAAGCATCACTATTGTTTTTTAAAAAAGTCACGAGATGTAGGACTGATTTGTGCCAGACATTGTTGAATATAGCCAATAACTGTACAAACACCAGGATTTACATGATTGTGCCTTCTCTAAAGCTGGCCATACATTAATCTTTTTTTTTTTTTTTTCCGTTCAACCAGCAGGATAAATGAAAAAAAAATGACCTAACTCTCCCATCCATACATTTGATGTGGATGGGGAAATTACTCCTGTTGTGCTATTGTGTCCTGACAGTGGGAGTCTTTCCCACCATCAGAACACACTGATCAGTGTTTCCAGCTATAGCCGGTGGTACTGATTGTTTAGGGAAAACCCAAAAGGCTGATTGTACAGAAGTCGATCGGTAGATCAACTTCTGTACAACCAGCCTGCCCCTATATGGATCGAAATCCAATCTGTCTCTGCCTGCCTTAACCACTTCCCGACCACGCTATAGCTGAATGACAGCTACAGCGCGGTTGCCCAGTTTTGGAAGGGCATCAAATGACGTCCTCCTGTGATTGCGTCCGATGTGCACCTGCTGTGGCACGTGGGCAGCACGCTATGTGACCGCTGTGTTCTTAAGAAAAAGGGCTAATCACAGCGACCCTTTACCATGTGATCAGCTGTGTCCAATCACAGCTGATCACGATGTAAACGCAAGTCAGTTATCAGCCTTCCTTTCCACATACTGACAGCATGAGGAGAGCATATAACCAACTTGTGCGAAATGGGACATCTACATTCATAATCAGGGGGCTGATTATCAGTGTCCTGATTATCATTTCAGTCCCAACAGTGCCCAACAGGGCTGCCTATTAATGTCCACCAGTGCTCCCAATCACTGCCCACCAGTGCTACCAATCAGTGCCTCCTATCAGTGCTGCCTATCAGTGCCACCTATCAGTGTCTTCCCATCAGTGCCCATCAGTGCAACCTATCAGTGCCCATCAATGCAGCCTCATCAGCGCATATCAGTGAAGAAGAAAAATTACCTGTTTGCAAATTTTTTTTAACAAACTATGAAAAACTGTTATTTTTTTCAAACTTTATGTCTTTTTTTGTATATTTAGCAAAAAACTCAGTGGTTATTAAATACCACCAAAAGAAAACTGGGTACAGTGTAGAAAAACAGGGCAATTGTCATTCAAAGTGTGACAGCACTGAAAGCTGAAAATTGGCCTGGGCAGGAAGGGGGTAAAAGTATCCAGTAGGCTAGTGGTTAAGCCAGCATTTAAAGAAGTATTATCTCCCTCCACAGAGATTTACAGTATGCTGACCACACAGACCAAACCAGTAAGTATGTCCTCTAAAAATTTTTAATTCCATAAGGTTTTTATTGAATTGTTCCATTAATAAGAATACAGATTGAAACATGGTGACAAACCGCATGTTATAGGTATATAAATATTACAGAACATAGGAATATAACAGATTGAATTATGATGAGCATTTCAAAACATTGGCTTCATTTACTGACATGGTACAAAGAATTGGTAATAAAAATGTTGCAGTATTGCAAAACATGAAAAGTGTAAGTTGTTGGTATGGAGACGTTTGGTGGTATTACCAGAACATAGACATGTGCATCATTAAAAAAATATAAAGCCATCACTGAGCTTGACTATGCGTTATAAGCGGATAGCAGAATTCCACCCCTTCCCCCAATGTGGTAATCTAGTGGTGTCTTCTCATCCACTACTGTCCTTTGGGTACAGATAGACATGGCACAAGCTCCGCTAGGAATAAACTAAGGGAGGTCTTAGTATCAGTATTCCCCAGACTTTTGATATCGGAACCAGCAAGCCTAGGCTTTAGTGTATGCTAATAAAGGATCCTGTTAGATGTGAAAAAGCTCCTCCATTTCTGCAATCTTCTTTAAGTGTAAAAAACTGTCTTTTAGAGAAGGGCTAGGAAATCTACAAAAAAAACAGTATGCACATGCAAGCCATGTTAATCCTATGTGTAGCCCATGATTTGTGGTAGGAACAATGCATAACAGTGGAGTGTTGGAGCAAATATTGGAATGGGGAGAAGTCTAAAGGATACGTAGTAATTTTCACTACAAGACTGTGGAAAGGTTGTAAATCAGGCAATACCACCATATATAAAGCACTATGAAGCACTATGAGCCATTGTCTTGTCTGCACTGCCAAAGCTAGTTCGGAACCTGTGGAAAGATTTTGTGGAGACACGAGGAAGTTCTGTACCAATGGGAGAAGACTTTAAAATTAAGTTCCTGGATAGAAAGATTTTGCGACCCTTTATGGATAGGTATACAAACATTCTAATTCAGACAAAAAAGTACTCAGCCCTATGTCCCATTTGGCTGTGATCTTGGAAAGAAAATCTGAAGCAGAGGCAGATATTATGGAATAAATTTTGGAAATAAGATGTCCTTGCAGAGAAGGGGAGGGGAATATGCAAAGTCTTTCTAATGGAATAATATTCTACAATGTAAAAATAAGACCCACAGAAGCAGTAGTTGTTTATGGTAAATGCTGGATGTCAGCTCAGAGGCTTTTTAAAATCATACCGCGAATAAAAGCCTTGTTGTAGGCCCGGGAAAACTCTGGGTTATTCAGAAAAGGGTCATAGGACCCAGGGCTGTGGAAATACAGGTTGATCTTCATAGTTCACAAAAACAACATAAAGTTGGTCCAATCAAGGGATGAGACTCCAGGTGGCTAAAAACTCAGATGAGGTAAGCCAGGATATGGAGGTCAAGGTGTCCTCAGTCACAGGCTGCTCGATGGAAATCCAGTCTTTTGTTAAGGCATGTAGGTTCCAACTCAATAATCTGGTTTAAAGACATGTTTTATGAAATCGTTTGAAGTCAGAACCCCAAGACCACCTTGTCAAGGGTGAAGAGATGTGTCAAACAGAATATTGGGATTGGGCCTTTCCAGATAAAGGTACCAAATAAATTTGGCAGTGTCGTTAGAAAAGTTGTGGGTAATCAAACGACTTGTCATAAATAAAGAAACCTTGGCAAAATATTCATTTCTAAAGTAGCCGCTCTACCGAACCAGGAGAGACTGGCTTTATCCAATTGCCTCAGATCTTTTTGTACCTCCTGGAGAAGAGGCAGAAATTTTCATTTGTAGGGTTCTTTAAAGGTGGTAGGGAGCTGGATCCAAAGAAAGGTAATAGTCCCAGAGTTCTGCACAAAAGGAAACTCAGCTTGGCATGACCAAAGTGTGGGGCATGATCACGTTCAGCGCGTAAGGTTTTATTTTGATTTTTTTGAGCTTTATTTTATAGTTGGAAAGAGAAACAAAAAGCTTCAGTTCTTTGAGAAGATTGGGCAATGTGGTCAGGGGGCTAGAATAAAATAATGGAATGTCGTAATTGAAAGCTGCCACCGTATATCGCCAATGTGGATGCCCCCTATTTCCCTATGAGCCATGCCTCATATTTCCATATTTACAATCCCCATATAAACGCACACTTTTTTTTTGCCAAAAACATAAATGGTGTAAGAATATTAACGTGCTAAACACACAATGCAATTAAAACAAAAATCAAAAAAGTAAATTTTAGCAGAAACGTTAATAATGAATAAAAACATATAATATCCAGCTTGCCCAAATTCCAGATCTTTTGTGCACAATATTAAAATGACATGCAGAAGTGCACCACCTCTGTGTATCCACCACCAGTCTGCGCAGCAGCTTACCTGAACCGTCGACCTACACAGTGGTAAGGTCAACCAAATTAATTTTTTTTTCATTTATATTTTAATTGCACTGTGTGTTTAGCACATTGATATTCTTATACCATTTATGTTTTTGGCATAATAAGGGTGTTCTTATATGGTGTGTGTAAATGTGAAAATATGAAGCACCTTTAGAAATGTCTTTATTTATTATATTAGTTGTTATTCTATACATTTTTATGACCTTTTAATAGTGTTGCGCTTTTCGTTTTTTTGTACTTTTGTTTTTTGGGGTGCGGGAAGGCATGTCAGTTTATAGCAGCAACCAAGCACTATATTTATACACAATTTTACACATACAGTAAGAGATTTATTCTGTTGTATATCACACATTCGCACCAGGGTATCACAGTGATTTTACTGTAGTAAAGTTAAAACAATAATGTTCGGGGATAGTACCCCTGTCTAGTTTTTATTTCGGATGGGAAAAATGTCCAACAGGTGGGCGTTAACTTTCACCCTGGCCTGGGGACAAAACTAAAGGCTGTAGATGCTTGCATGCATAAAGCCTCCCAAGCCAAAAGTGATGAGAACGGCCTCCAAATAATCCCAGGCCAATGAAGAATCGGGGCAAAGGGATTTTTTCGGTACGGTCCTAAGACATTACAAACAACTTGTATAAAATCCATTCAATTTATTTTCACAGATACAAAAACAAAAACAGAATTACAATACAAAATCAAAACAAAGCATTCAAAGGCATAAATGGGTCCCTCAATACAGTCCCTTACACCTTTCTAGGAGCATGCTTATCCAAGGCTACCGCTGAAAGTATTGTAGGTATGGACAGTCAAGATCTCAACATGTTTCACGGTTGCCCGCTTCTTCAGGAGAAAAGACAACGAAAGGGGACCTTTCACTATAAGTGAATATAAAAAACATAAATACACCATATAATGTTCAATTAGTGACATTTAACTTGCAATTATTCCAAAGAAAGTATAAAAGTGTGTTTTCCTCAAAGTCTGAGTTGACCCAGTCAGCAAACCAAAAGAGACACCGAGGTCTATGTCCCCGGGTGAGCACTATGGACCCCTGCAGGTACCATATATAATGCAATATGTTATAATGTAGTCATATTTATAGATCCCAATGCACTGTTGTCAGACATATTGCAACATGCAGGGTGTAAGATACATACCATTATGGTATATAGAAAAGGGTCACAAACTATGTAGGCGGTGGGGTTGATGGAATATGTATTGATCTTAAGGTCATGAAAGGAGATTTGGTATCAAAAATGGATATATCCCACCTTTAATTCCACCAATTTGGTGCTATGTAAATACAAATGTTGTATCTAAAATAAGAAACAATACCAATTCTCAAGCAAAGCAAATAAGGGTAGCGTAAATATCCTACAATTTACAATTAAGGAAGGAAAGGGGAGAGGAAAGGGGGAGGGATAAGGGAAGGGAAAAATGGGGGAAAGGAGAAAGGGAAATGGAAGGGGGAGAAAAGGAGAAGAAAATGGGGAAAGGGGGTGGGTAAGAGAAGAGGGTGGGAATGAGAAGAGGGTGGGAATGAAGGAGGTGTAAGCTTACCTAGTATAGGTAATGAGCTTGTTGTTCACACAATCAAAAAAGAAAAAAAAAAAAGAGGAAGATCTCAGGTAGATCCTATGAACGAAAATGCCACACATGTAAATAGGCTGTAAGTGAACACCAAATTAAACAGCGATCATTAAGTTGATGCATACTCCAATTGGTGTAAAGCAAAGCCCTTACAAAGTAAATACCTGGGGGAGAAAGAACTATCTGTGTGCATCCAGTGCCATGTGTCAAAGAAATGACAGCAGGGTGGGTCCTTAAATTCTGCTCCAACCCAGCGACGGTCAGCCAGCCTGGTCGCTGGCCGATGACGTCACTGGGCCTGATACCTGATCGCGCATGCACTGATGTGTCAGGCGCACGCGCGTTGCAATCATTAAGGTTGAGTTGCATTGGGCAGAAGGCTGGCTTGGGGGCCACGCAATGGCCAATCTAAAACATAGTTGATTGGTGCCTGAGCCAGCCACAGACTGCACGCCAGAGGTTATTCCAAACAGCCACTCGGCTCACAGGCAAGGGAAAAGACCTCCTATGGGGAATTCCTATTCTCTCCTCCCTCTACAGGCATCGCATGCTCGCCCAGGGACATCCACCGAAGGTGCCCTCAAGTAGCCATCGTAGGTATCATCAGTTGAGGCAAACATCCTAATAAATTGCAAAAACAGAATTACACATAATTATAATGAATTATACAGAATAAAGACCTTTAATGAAACAAGGATACTTATACTTTGTAAAGATTCTAGTGTGTTTGTATAACTTTTTCATTCTTTCATTAAAGGTCTTCATTCTGTATAATTCATTATAATTATGTGTAATTCTGTTTTTGCAATTTTTTTAGGATGTTTGCCTCAACTGATGATACCTACGATGGCCACTTGAGGGTGCATTCGTTGGCTGTCCCTGGGCGAGCATGCGATGCCTGTAGAGGGAGGAGAGAATAGGGATTCCCCATAGGAGGTCGTCCCCCTTGCCTGCGAGCCGAGTGATTGTTGGGAATAACCTCCGGAGTGCACTATGTGGCTGGCGCATGCGCCATTCATCTATGTGCATTTGGTTCTTTGGCCACTATGTTTTAGATTGGCCATTGGGCGGCCCCCAAGCCGGCTTTCCGTCCAATCTAACTCGACCTCAATGATGGCAACGCACGTGCGCCTGACACATCGGCGCATGCGCAATCAGGTATCGGGCCCCATCATGTCATCTGCCAGCCAGAAATGACATCAGGGAGGCCCCTAAATACTTCTAGTGGCCTCCCTGATGTCATTTCTTTGACACATGGCGCTTAATGAGCGCAGATGGTTCATTCTACTCGGGGTATTTACTTTGTAATGGCTTTGTTTTACACCCATTGGACTATGCATCAACTTCATGATCGCTGTTTAACCGATTCAGTTCCGAAAGGTTTTACCCCCTTAATGACCAGGCCATTTTTTACGATTCGGCACAGCATTACTTTAACTAACAATTGTACGGTCGTGCGACGCTGTACCCAAATACAATTGATGTCCTTTTTTCCCATAAATAGAGCTTTAAAAATCACATTTTTTTATCAGTTGAGGCCAATGTATATTCTGCTACATATCGTTGATAAAAAAAAAATCCCAAAAAGCGTATTTTAATTGGTTTATGCAAGTTATAGCATTTACAAACTATGGGATAGATTTTAGGACTTTTTATTTATTTTTTATTAGTAATGTTGGCGATCAGCAGTTTTTAGCGGGACTGTGACATTGCAGCGGACAGATCTGACCCCTAACTGACATTTTTGACACTTTTTGTAATCAGTGCTAAATAATATGCACTGTTACTGTATAAATGGCAGGGAAAGGGTTAATACTGGGGGTGATCAAGGGGTTAAATGTAAGCCTAAATGTGCTTGCTAACTGTGAGGGGGGGGCTCTGTGACAGGCACACAGAGATCGGTGTTTCAGCTTGGCTCACTGTGCCTGTGTGACAGAAGAGCCGCCTGCTTTGTTTACATAGGCAGGCGGCTCTCCTGTCAGTTTCAGTGAAGATCGCGGAAGGCCGGTGGCAATCGAGACCACTCCTCCCGCAGTCTGGCTCCCACTGTATCTAATCACAGTGGGAGCGCGGCTGCCAAGGCTGCATGCACATAATCACGTACATGTACGTGATTATGCGCAGCTGAGCCGCCCTGCCGCAGTAAATCTGCGTGGGGTGGTCAGCAAGCGGTTAATTTGGTGTTCACTTACAGCCTATTTACATGTCTGCCATTTTCGTTCATAGGTTCTACCTGAGGTGTTCCTCATCCTTTTTTTCTCTTTTAATTCTTTTTTCTTTTAATTGTGTGAACAACAAGCTCATTACCTACACTAGGTAAACGTATACCTTCTTCATTCCCACCCTCTTCTCTTGCCCATCCCCTTTTCCTTTCCTTTTCTCTCCCCTTCCCCTTATGTTTCCCTTTCCCCTTCCCCCCCTCCTCCCCCCTCCTTTTTCCCTTCCCTCTTTCCTCCCCCTTTCCTTTCTTAGTTAGGAATTTTATGATATATTTTCTCTACCCCTATTTGCTTGGCTTGGGAATTGGTATTGTTTCTTATTTCTTATTTTAGATACACATATACCAAATTGATGGAATTAAAGGTGGAATATATCAATTTTTGATACCTAATCTCCTTTTACGACCTTAAGATCCATTTGTGTTCCATCTACCCCACCTCTGACATAGTTTGTGACCCTTTCTATATGCCATGATGGTATGTATCTTACAACCTGCATGTTGCAATATGTCTGAAAACAGTGCATTGGGATCTATAAATATGACTACATATGACTACATTATAACATATTGCATTACATATGGTACCTGCAGGGGTCCATAGTGCTCGCCCGGGGACATAGACCTCGGTGTCTCTTTTGGTTTGCTGACTGGGTCGACTCAGACTTTGAGGAAAACACACTATTTTCTTTGGAATATGCAAGTTAAGTATCACTAATTAAACATTATATTGTGTATTTATGTTTTTTATTCTCACTAGTGTTTGGTCCCCTTTCACTGTCTTTTCTTCTGAAGAGCTTGACTATCTATACCTACAATACTTTTTGAGGTAGCCTTGTATAAGCATCCTCCTAGAAAGGGAGTGTATAGAGGGACCAATTTATGCACTTTGAATGCTTTGTTTTGATTTTGTATTGTAATTCTGTTTTTGTATATGTGAAATAAATCTAATTGATTTTATACAAGTTGTTTGTAATGTCTTAGGACAGTACCGAAAAAATCCCTTTTCCCCAATTCTCCAAACATGTCCTACTATACATTCTAGGATGTGGGTATCTGTACTTTATATAACGTTTCCTAAGAAGCCATTTTAAAAAACAGTTATGGATATTAATAGATATGAGTATTGTCATGGGTTTCCCTTCCCAAAATAAATATGACCTGTTCTAGGGAGATTATTGATGGCAATAGGGGAAGCAAGCAGTTTGCAAGCACTTTTACATATAAATAGATATCCACATTTAAGAGGGATACAGTGCAGTAGTTTTGAACTAGGGTAGCGTACCTTTCCTTTCCTGTGGAGGACAGTGATATAGGCTTCAAGCATTTGTAGCGGAGGGGTTCGGTTTAGGGATAAGAAATGAAAAAGCCATAGGTAGTGAGTAAAAATGTATGAGAAAAAAGGGGGAGAGGTTGGAAACGGCGCTACCTGGTATTATAGATGTGCCAAGATGCTACAAAGTGATCTTATCATAAACCATATAACATATAGATGGTGACACAATATATAATATAATAAAGTTCTTAGTGCAGAAACGCAGAGACAAAAACGCAGAGACAAAAAATGGGCTAAATGTAATACGCCCTAGATATACTTAAAGTGCTGTGAGAAAATAAATAAATAAAGCTGATATCACTAAGTGCAAAATATATTTTATTGGGAAGTGTAAAAGGATGTATCAGAACAAAGATGTGCACCAGAATCTTAAGTGGTAAAAATTAAAGAAGATGTCAATAAATGATATGGTGAAGAAAAAAGGAGGGGGAGAGAGAGGCCCCCTATACAAAAAATAATTGTGCTGGACTAATGTCCGTGATAAGGTGCAATGTAATGGGGGTGAGTATCAAGGAACATAGGTGCCTGTTCCTAAAGTGTCCACTAGATGTAGTACTCACCCTTGGTTTCCACTAAAATGGCAGTAAATGATACGAGAGTGGATGTAGTTCCACACAGGGGGGGATGGGGTCCAAACTGTGATTAATGAGCCGGGGTTCCTGTAATCCTCCAGCGTGACAATACCACCACCACAGATAGTGATATTGCGCTTACCAGAAGCTGTGGACTCAAGTACCATATGGCAAATGAGTCGCCCAAGCAGTAATGATTAACATCAGCTAAGGAAGCCCCAATTGCTCAGGAGTCTTCAATGTGGATAAAATCAATATAACACTCAAATTCTGGTAAGGATTGACTTCTGCTTAGATGGACCGGGTCTCCCGGGTTCAAGCAAGTATGTGGAAACAAGCCATGTAGTCGCACATAGTGTAAAACCATTAAGAATACATTTTATTTAAAAAATACAGAACACTTACAAAAAATTGCAGAAAACAGCACTTTCGGTATGGCTTGACTTGGCAGGAGCTGGACACTGACACGTTTTATCAAACATGATATCCTCGTAGGTCCTCATTGAGCCCTATGAGGATGTCATGTTTGACGAAATGCATAAGAGTCCAGCTCCCGCTAAGGCAATTTCATACCAAAAGCACTGTTTTCTACAATTTTTTGAGCGATAAATTGATTTTATTCACACAGAAGACTCCTGAGTGATTGGGGCTTCCTTAGCTGATGTTAATCATCCCTGCTTGTGTGACTCATTTGCCGTATAGAGTCCACAGCTTCTGGTAAGCGCAATATCACAATCTGTGGTGGTGGGATTGTCATGCTTGTGGCTATTGGCATCTGTGTTTCTTCATTCCACGCCCTCTTGGGAATTTGGATTATATATGGACACTTCCCTGTTGGCATTATGTGGACTGTCTCTTCTATGAACTTTATAGTGTACACCTATTTGATATGATGGTTCTGTGTGATATATGTTCATATATATATATATATATATATATATATATATATATATGATCACTTGATGTATTTTTTAGTGCTGCACTTATGTATTTTTAGTTTTATGCAATTTTTGTCAATTGTGGTGTTAGCAGCTTTCTTTTCCATTCATATTAGCGCAGTAATTTTTCTTTCTATTCGTTTGTTGTAAAGCTTGAAGTAATTCACTTGTTGAAATTGGCTCTTCCAGTTCTTTGGCATACAGAAATTGCTGTGAGTCGTCAGATATTCCGAGATTAAACAGTGCTGGTCTAAAGGACAAGAGTCTTCTGATTCCTCAGAGTGTAAATTATCATCCGTAGTACTTAGTAAACTGAATAGCTATATCCTCTGTTTTATGATCGCTATTACCTGTCTTGTTGTGATTGTTGTAACAGTAATGTTAGCTCTTCTGCCTTTTGCCAATCTAACTACTAGTTTTCCACTTTTGTTAGTCTGTTTGTACAATAATGTGGAAACCAGGGAAAATTTACGTTTGATTTGTTCGCTTAATTCCTCTAGAAGGTCTTTTCTTTCCTGAACCAGGGAAGAAAAGACTTCTAAAACATTTTAACCCTGAAAAGTTGTCAAAGTTTTTCTCAACAAATGAAAACTTCCACTGTTTCAACTATTTTTACTTTATCTGAATAATGCAGACTCTGGGCTGCCAAAAAAATTGAAAAAAAATCAAGAAAAAAATTTATAAAAAGGAAATTTAAATGAAGAAAAAAAGCACTTAGCAGTGAACAAAGACAATGGCAGTTCTGAATGGAGCAACATCTTTAATGCACAAGGACTAATCAAGATCATTGTCAGAATTAATCTTTGAAAAGAAAAACAGAACCCTCCAGAGGTTTATATTATGGGATGAGATAGAGTCACCTGCAATACCTCTTGTCGGCTGACAACGAATCTTGTTCCTATTCAATCTTTGCCTTTAATAAACCCACCAGATGCTTTCCCTCAAAGGAGTGAAAAATGAAAGTTGAGTGTACAGTGGTATAATGAAAATCAATGCATTTATAGTCCTTTGAAAGAGGCAGGGAAGCAAAGGACCTGAGCTTCAACCCCGCTCGGGAATTGTCTTAAGGTTCATTGATTTTCTTTTCTCGATGCAGTGGATCATTGTCCCATTTCTCAAAGTCACCAGCATGGTGTGCATTATCTACATTTCAGTCTATCCATAAAGCTGTCAAGAGCTGGTCCACTTCATAAGGCACTCAGGGTCCGATTTATAACTCTTGCCCTCCTAAGCAAACGGTCTTGTGCAATCCCCAGTCTACTGGCTACCCTTAGTATTAAACAAGATCAAATGTCATAGCCACACAAAGCAAACTGAGGCTCAAGGTACAGAACTGGAAGGGAAATTTCATAAACCTCTGCTTTACCATCCTGCTCTGCTAGTCTGGGTATGCAGACCATAGGTGGGTATAATATAATAGTACACTATATTACCAACAAAAATGCACAAACTATAGAGGGACCATCAGAATCTGTATAGTTCTAAAGCTGACCTCACTTGGCAGAGCCAGAGCTGGTGGGACAGGACAAGGAGCCTATCCTCTCAAATAAGTAACCCCTGATAGCAGTTTCAAGTGCATTCTTGCCCCCCCCCCCCGATATTTATCAATGCAGCATGCCTGCTGCCACTGACACCATAGCTGGGACATTCCCACTCCATCATTGTATGTTACAAGCTGCTGATCCTGCATCCTATACGCTATGTTGTATGTTACATATTTCCTTTACCACCACACTCTATATAATATGTTGTATGTCATTTATTTCTAACTCTTAACACTCTTTAAGCCTTGCTGTACATTACATACGTTGGGCCCCCCGAAGTAAGGTAAATGTCCTCACTAGACAATGTATAAGTTGCCCAAGCAAATGTAGCCAGCAAAGCGACTAAATGGTTAAAACTCTTGCCATCAGGAATTGTGGGCTCAAAACCCACCAGGATCTGAATATTTTCTTGTCTTGGATTCCCTTTATACGTTTTAGTTTCTTTACAGAACCCAAAAAACATTCTAGCTTCCACTTAAATTGGCAATTAGTACCTACAATAGATAGGTACACACTGCATATACCTATGTACTATGTACATAGTAAATAGTACCTATTGGCGGTGGCCCCATTCATTCCTAAAGAAATGACATACTCCACTGGACTGTTGAAGGCCACCATGACTATGACTTACCTTTGGAATGAATGGGGCAGCTTCATACATATGCATTATGAAGAGGATTCAGTGCAGACATTATCAGAGGAAAGGCTGTGTGGCACCAGGTAGGGCCATAGAGAGAAGATTGCTGAAATGGGGAGATAGGTAAGGATGTAACATTACAGGCTGCACTCAACTGTACTAAAAGTACAGTAATCCTTTAAAGCTTAAAGCAGAATTTCACCCAAAAGTGGAAGTACCGCTTATTTGCATCCTACTCCCTCCTCTCTAACAATTGGCAATGGGAGGGGGGGGGGAGTGTACCTGGTTTTGACAGGTACCCGCTACCACTTCCGGCCAGATCGCCAAGGCGATCTGAGAGGAAGTTCAGCCCCCCTCCTTCCCCCACAGTCTTCTTGGACACATCGCAGGTCCCATAAGACTGCAAGACCATTTACAATGCGCAGTCCAGCTCGGGCAAGCCCAGTGGGAAGGCGGCTGTCAAGCCGCAAGGCTTTACTGCTGGTTTCCCTTGGTTAGAACGCTGGTGCCTGGACCCATTGAATACTTGGCTCAGGAGAGGACAGTGCTGGATCCCTGGACAGGAAAAGTGTCTATACATATTAAAAGCCAGCAGCTACAGTATTTGTAGCTGCTGACTTTTATTTTTTTTTGGGGGGGGGGGTGATGATTGGAGCTCTTTAAAGACATAAATAAAGGCAGATATGTATTTATTAATAAATAATTACATTTTTTTTAATGCAACTAGTGTAAGTACCGAAATATGACTTGATTTCCGCCTCTTGCTGTCTTCTGTACAAAGGTGTGCTGTATGCAGATGTAATGACAAGGTAAATGCTGATAAGGGGAGACAGCAGGGTGAGCGCAGGGATGATCTCATAAGTCTGCTGCTGCTCTTTCACTGTTAGAGTCACCATCCTGGGAGTGGAGAGAGAAAACTACTATATTCTTTTCTGTAAGTGGTTCATCCAGTGGAGCTGTGTAAATTTTAGGACTAGATATTTAATCTGTGTACTTAGCTGTCTGTCTAGAATTCAGCTTTAATGTTTCTTCTTGACAGAGACTGTTTTGATTTGTCTATGTACACCAGGGATCTCCAAACTACGGCCCTTCAGCTGTTGCGAAACTACGCGTTCCATGAGGCATTGTAAAACTCTGACATTCACAGAAATGACTAGCAAGGTTGGGAATTGTAGTTCCTGAACAACTGGAGGGCCAAAGTTTGGAGACCCCTAATGTACACTGTAAAGAACAGCAAAAAATGTCAGTGCTTTATAAATAACTCAAATATATGTGACCAGCGCCATTAGTAGTTTTGATTACTCTCAAACTATGGCACATTGGTATGGTTCAATGACTGGCAAGTCTTACAGAACAAATGTCCTGCACCATGGCTAAATAACAGTTCTGACATCAACTTGTACCACATTTTTGGGTACACTAGTTTACAGTTTCTGATAAAATTACTTGGTTATTTTTGTCAAAGGGTTTTACAGTCACAGATTTCAGTATAGGTATTTTTCTGCATAAATAATTTATCCTGCGTGAATTTTAGACAGCTAAAGAAATAATTTATTACACCTGAAAAGTTATTTAACCCAAAAGTCAACCCATAAAATGTAAAGCAAAAATTCACTTTAACCCTTACCCAGGGCCGTCTTTAATATTGATTGGACCCTGAGCAAAAATTTTCTTGGGCCCTCTTGAAGCCACTAATCAACCATTTGGGGGCTCAAGGGGCAGCTGCTTTGGGCCCCACAACAATGACTGGATCCGGGGCAGCTGCTCCTTTAGCCCTGTGTTAAAGACAGCCCTGCCCTTACCAGAAAGTCTAACCTTCAACCTGATCCCTACTGTTAACCCTTAAAGAACTAAAAGAGTATAGTAAAAATTGGTAGCAGATAGGGTCTGTAAATTAAAAGGCAATAACACAAATAAATCGGGTTCTAAAGAGTTAATCCAAGAGATGCAATTTTGACAGCTACACATAATGCCTGGGTGATCTAACATACAACATGTGCGACGCTTAGTTGGCAGTTTATCTAAAGCTGCCATGAAAAAAATGACAGAACAAGAGAAGTGAGGATGTAATCGCTGCCGTGATCCTTGCTGTTTCTTCATTAATTATGTATTCTGTTTAGGAAATAATTTATGCCCCTTGGAACTTTGCTGTGCTGGTGCTTTTTGAGAGCCTGACTAAAGTGGCATATTGAGGCAGCAATAAAAGTATATGGTGTTAGGTCTAGAAGATGCAGACAGTGGGCATGGGGTGTGGACAGGACCACACATAGCATTTTCAGTGTTAAAGTCCCTCTCCGGGCTTTTAGCACCCCGTTCCCTCTAACTAGTTGTTGCAGTTGATTGAAGAAAAATTCTAAAAGCTCAAAATACTCCTTCCTACAACAGAGGGGGTTCTTTTTTGCTTGTCCATGTGACTGCTTGTTAACTTCACATAGGCTGTCCAGTGGTTGGGTCACCTCAGACTCCAGAATGTGTATTCATGTTTTCATTTCGTTGCTCCTATGTATTGTGACAGTGCTGTGCCCTGCCATTGGGTTGGAATAGGTAGAAATGACAGGGATCCTAAAGACACAGATTTAAGGGCTCTTTTAAGGGCTCCAGAAATCCCCTCGGGAGAAAACTGGTCTTTCAGGTTTCTCCAGGTTTTGCAACTCCCAGATTGGAGTCTGGGATCCAGAGTCTCTAAAGCGCTTTGGGAAGGAAGAAGCCTCTAACCTGGTGTCCAGATTTTACTGAGTAAAACACAATGCGTGTGTTGGTGTGAACAGCCTTTATTATCTAGGGCCTGGCAATAGTTCAGGGCTCCACCCAGGAGACAGGAGGTCCCTTTCCCAGGTCAGCACAAAAGCTCCATGCAACAGGGAGCTGAGAGAGATTCAGAGAATGCATGAGAGAGGTGCACAGATTGCATGTGAAAACAGTGGTACTGTGAACTGGTCTGAGGGACCAGCCAAGAGTTCTGAGTTTGAGGCCTAAGCAATGGAGCTGTGGAAGTAAGCCAAAAGGCTGATGGGGCACCTGTGTGTTATACAGCATTGAAGGAGGAATGCTGAACACCTGTGTGGGTAACCTTTACGTTGTGTTTGGAAGTGGTGTTAGAAAGCCCTGCGAGGGCAACCATTTATTTTGTGGAACTTTTTATTTTCGTTTAAATAAAAGTGGGCCATCATCCCTGAAACAAAGTTCCTGTCTGCGTGAACTCACTGGACAGCGCTACTACAATTGAGTGAATTCCCCAAATATCACAGTATGATTTGTGATTTTATACAAAAAAAATAATATTTTCCCATGGGAAAATCCATGGGTTTAGTAACTTCTTGAAAAAATGTTCTCCCTGTGTGGCATATATCTTAAACAAACAGTTGTTAAGTGCAGGACATACTAATGCACTGAGTCAATGACTCCTTCTAGTGGTTAATCTTTTTATTTATTATGAAAATTAACAAAAACATAGAAGAGAAAGCTTGCAAAAATGTTAAAGTAAATAAAAAAATTACTTTAACCACTTCTGGTCCGGAAGGATTTTCACCCTTATATGACCAGGCCATTTTTTGAGATTCAGCACTGCGTTACTTTAATGGAAAATTGCGATGCTGCACCCAAAAAACTTGCACTTTTTTTCCCACAAATACAGCTTTCTTTTGGTGGTATTTGATCACCTCTGCAATTTTTATTTTTTTGCGCTATAAACAAAAAAAACAGCGACAATTCTGAAAAAAAAAAAAAACATTATTTTTCACATTCTGCTATATAACATTGCCAAAAAAAAATTTAAAAATCTAATTTTTTCATAATTTTAGGCCAATTTGTTTTTTTGCATATTTTGATTGGTTTGCGTAAAAGTTATCGCGTCTACTACCTAGGGGAAAGATTTATGTCATTTTTATTGTTTTTTTTACTAGTAATGGTGGCGATCTGCGATTTTTAGAGGGACTGCGACATTGCGGCGGACATATCGGACCCCTAACTGACATTTTTTTACACTTTTGGGGGAACCAGTGACATTACTATAGTAATCAGTGTTAAAAATATGCAATGTTACTGTAATAATGACACTGGTAGGGAAGGGGTTAACACAGTGGGTAATCAAGGGGTTTAAAATAGCTGACCGTTCTTCTCTCTCAGCGGGGAGCGATCGAGGGTGGCCGGCAGCAATGCAATGCCCCATGCATTGGAGTCCCCTCTGCCAAGAAGGGGCGGAAGCATGCAGGCGCGCGACCGACGTAGGGCTATGACGGTTCGCGCAGGAGGGGCTGCCTGCTGCAGTAAATCTGCGGCGGGCGTTCCTTAAGTGGTTAAAGGAGAACAATGGCAAGGTCATGGACATTCAACTAGTTACACATTTTAACAACTGCAAAAAATTATTTAAAACAAGCCATTTTTGACATCTGTATCTACAGGCATCATCCTGAGTTTTGTGAAAAAGTGGATTTTTGACTTACCATAATATCCTTTTCTCTGAAGTTAATTGACAGACGCAGCTTCATATTCTTTTTATGCTTATGCTGTCCCTTACAGGAGTAGGACACTAGGCAGGAAAAATCTTTACCACGCCTATGGGGCAGTCCCTGGGGATATACACCCACTCACTCTGCTATAGGCATCCAGTTTTGTTGCAAGCAGTGTCAGAAGAAAATAGCCCCAACCCAACTCATATATAGAGGGGCGGGTGCTGCGTCTGTCAATGAATGTCAAAGAAAAGGATTTTAAGGTAAGTCAAAATCCAGTTTTCTCTATCATTCATTGACAGATGCTGCTCCATATTCTTCTTACCATTGGGGTGTCCCACAGAAGTGGGTGGAAAAATAATGCAGAAAATAACGTAATTCCCAAAGGCTAAAACTTAGCCAACCAGGTAACATGGAGCTCAACCAGGAACAACTGGAGCTTACCTAGAAAAAGTCCACACCCTCAAAGAGAATAGGTTCTCTTTTAAACGTCAGCCTGCAAAACCTTGTGGCCAAAAGAAGCATCCGAGGATGCCAACACATCTACTTTGAAGAATGTTGTGAACGTGTACAAAGACAACCAAGTTGCCGCCTTGCAAACTTGTATTATCGAGGCTTGATGGCGAAAAGTCCAAGAAGCACTCAGTGCCCTAGTAGAATACGCCTTCACAGGGAAAGGTGGAACCTGACCCTTAAGTGAATAAGCCTGTACCACCGTCTGCCAGATCCATCTGGATATGGTCGCAGCAGGCGCAGTCAATCCCTTCCGAGGTCCTTCCATGAGGACAAAAAGAGACTCTGATTTACTGAAAGACTCAGTAGCCACCATGTAAAGCCTAATTGCCCAAACCACATCCAAGGGATGCAAAGCAATTTCTTTTAGGATGCTAGGGCTTAGGACAAAGTGAAGACAGCATAATGTCTTCATTCAAATGGAAATCAGAAACCACCTTAGGAAGAAATGACTGATTAGGTCGAAGTACCACTTTATTCTCTGTGGACCACTAGATAAGGTGAACGGCAGGACAGTGCCGCCAAATCAGACACTCTGCGCGCAGAGGTAATAGCCACCAAAAAGGCTACCTTCTGTGACAGTATAAGCAGAGGAATCTCCCTAATCTATTTAAAAGGAGGTTTCTGAAGGACTGACAGTACCAAGTTAAGATCTCACAGAGGTAACTGGGACCGTATCGGAGGAGTCATATGGCGAACTCCCTGGATAAAGGTGCGAATCAAAGAATGCGTAGCCAAAGGACGTTGAAAAAGCACCGTCAAGGCCAACACCTGGCCTTTAATAGTGCCCAAGGCCAACCACTGCTCATCCCCTCTTTGGAGGAAAGCCAATATCCTAGCCACTGAAAATGAGCGTGGATGCACCTTAATCGATTCACACCATGTGATGTACATTTTCCATGTACGATGATAAATCTTCCTAGAGGTAGATGTTCTAGTCTTCAACAGTGTAGGAATCACTGAGTCAGAAAGACCCCTATCCTTCAATACCAGGCTTTCTACAGCCACGCCATTAAAGCCAGCAACTGTAAAGCAGGATGGAAGATCGGCCCTTGAGACAGCAGCAGATCTTTTCTGAGAGGAAGTCTCCAAGGAACATCGGCGACAAACCTTACCAGATCAGTGTACCAGAACCGGCAAGGCCAATCTGGAGCTACCAGAATGACTGGAATCCCCTCCACCTCTATTCTGTGCAGAAGCCTCGGCAGAAGTTTTAGCGGAGGAAACGCATAGATAAGTCAATACTGACCCCAAGGAATCACCAATGCATCTGTGGCGTCGGCCAGAGGATCCCAACACCTGGCTACAAATCTCTGTACCTTCTTGTTGAGCCGAGAGGCTAACAGGTCCATATTGGGTGTCCCCCACCGGACACAGAGCAGGTGAAACACCTCCGGGTGAAGGGATCATTCCCCCTGATCCAACACCCAACGACTCAAGTAATCTGCCTGCTAATTTTACACTCCGGGGATATGCATGGCAGAGAGGGCTGGAACAAAGTTTTCTGCCCATTTTAGGATCTCGGCCACCTCCCGGGCCGTCAGGACACTCTTGGTGCCCATTGATGATTGACGTAAGCCACGGCCATGGCATTGTCTCGGCCACCTCCCGGGCCGTCAGGATACTCTTGGTGCCCCTTGATGATTGACGTAAGCCACGGCCATGGCATTGTCTGATTGAATCCGAACTGGACATCCTTGCAGATTTGTCCAGTGACTGAAGCAAAGCTTTATTGCTCTGAGTTATTGATCGGTAGTCTAGACTCATCCAGAGTCCAGGTCTCCTGGACACACATCTTTCTAAGAACTACATCCCAACCGGACAGGCTGGCATCCGTGGTTAATACCGTCCAATACAAGGGAAGGAAGGACTTGCCCTGACGCAGAGCCAAGGAATGGAGCCACCACAGTAGAGCACTTCTTGTGTTTTGACTCCACTTTACAAGAATTTCTATTTGCAGAGGTCTCGTGTGGAACTGAGCAAATGGAACAGCCTCGAAGGTAGACACCATTAGGCATAGTGCAAGCATGCAAGTCCGCAGAGAGGACAGATTGCTGCATAACAGCAAGGGAATCACCATCTGCAATTTTTGCTTTTCCAGAGGGAGAAACACCCTCGCTGAGGCTGAGTCCAGAGTCAGTCCCAGATAATCCAGTTTGGAAGATGGGACCAGAGCAGATTTTTTGATATTGATGTTCCAACCAAACTCTTGCAGAGTCCGTACAGTGATTGATAAGTCCCCCAACAGGACTGAATATGAGTCTGTTCTTAAGAGGAGATCGTCCAGGTACCCCAGTACCGCAAATACCCCGCTGTCGCAGTAATGCCAATACCGGAGCCAACACTTTGGTGAAGCCCCTGGGAATGAAAGTGAGACCAAAGGGAAACGCCACAAATTGATAATGCTCCTCCCCTACAGTGAAGCAAAAAAAAAAGCTGGTGTCCAGCGTAAATAGGGATGTGCAGATATGCGTCCTTGATATTGATAGAGGCCAAAAAGTCCCCTTGGTGTAGGGACGCCAATACCGTGCGAATGGACTCCATTCAAAACTTCTGTACACGCACAAAGCAGTTCAGAGCCTTTGGGTCCAAAATTGGACACGCTTTGCTTTCTTTCCTGGGAACAGTGAACAGATTTGATTAGAACCCCTGAAAGTGTTCTCGAGAGGGAACCAGCACAATCACCCTTTGCGACAGCAGATTTTGTGCTGCCTCTCATAGATCCCTTAACCGATCTGGAGATAGGCGTAGATTGGATGGGAAGAATCTGTCCGACGGTCGAGACCTGAATTCGATCTTGTAACCCGATTGGATTATTTGTCCTGAATCAAGGAGGTCCATGAATCCGGAAAGAAACAGACATCCCCCCACACATCCCCCCACCCCAGTTACGGGTGAGGGCGCCCCTCCATGCAGAAGGGGACTTGTCTTGCAGATCTGGAGGGGCCTGCTCTCGGCTTACCCGACTACATCTTCTTGGAACCCCCAGATGATCTAAATGGCTTAGATCCTTTCTCCTGCATGCAAGAGGCACGGAAGCTACGGAAGACGCCGTGATTGGCTGAGCGGACCTGACCTCACTTCCGGCCGGTGAAGCACACGCTGCGGGAGCAGCGAACCACTGAGCCGCGATCTATCTGCCTTAATTTAATGATGTTTGTAAGTAGATTTCTTTGTTTGCAATAAATTTTGAAATTAACGTACTTCACTATGGATGGCCTTTTTTTCCTATGAGGGGACTCAGGATGCACATAAAGGACCACCAGTAAGGATCTCTCCTATTCTATCGTGGATTCCAGGCTGACAGGGAAGGCTGTGACTACACTGCAGGATCTTTATTGAATGCCTTATACCAAACACATTGTGGTAAGTAGACAACCACAAGGGGATCACCCCAACTTATGCACACAGTGAAGCACAGAAGCACTTTATCTGCACCTGATGGACACTTGATTGATTTTATGGACTTTATGATTTATGAATTTATAGCATATTTATTGCTTGATCTTGCGAGATTTGCACATTGTTATATTTTGCATTTTTTTGCACATTTGCACAATTTTTTATTTTGCATATTAAATACCTATAATAAGCAGCACTGCAACATTGGGTTTAAATCACTTTAAAGGCACTAGCACTTTCTTAATTTATTTATATATATATATATATATATATATATATATATATATATACGCACAATACCATAAGCGCGAGGTTATACCGTTATACATGAGTCACGCTTGCTGGCCAGACTGGGAGACCGGAAGGATATAGAATATCCAGTCCGACGCCCAGTCCAGCTATTGATTGTAGTTCTCTCAGGAACATAACTAACTAACTAAAAAAAATAATAATTATGACAAAAGGTTTTTCTTTTTACATAAAAAACATGCTAGGACTGAAATCCCAGCAGGGAACTAGGTCCTTACTCCTGACTAGGCAGGAAAAAACCCCCAGGGACTGCCCCATAGGTGTGGTAAAGATTCCTGTAGGGGGCAGCATAACCCAATGGTAAGAAGAATATGGAGCTGCGTCTGTCAATGAACGATAAAGAAAAAATATTTTCACTTTCATTTTCTATCATTAGATCGCCCTGCTCCTCTCTGCCAGCAGTGAAGTGGCAGTTTGCTTGCCTTCTAAACTGTAATGTAAAAATAGAGCAGGTGCACAGGAAGAGGGTAAAGGACATAATACAGAGTCCCAACTTCACTGCATCTATTATGAATTTTGGGAATTAATTGCTTCACAGTGCCGTCAGCTACTGTGATCAGTGGGAATTTGTTTAAAACCATTGCACTAATAACTACTGTAAATATACATTATATTCTCCTTAGGCAATTCGACGTATCAGCATCTATCAAAAACAGAAATACATGTTTTAGTTTGAATGGCTCCTAAGTTCTGCAAACCCATGGCATCTTGAAACATCCCAAAATGACCTCCCAACTGAAGAACACACATTTCCAGATGCCTGCAACCATTTTTCACCATTTTATTTTCAGAGTGCTTACAGACAAGACATCAGCTCCTATTTCTGCTCACTGGTCACTAAAAGTGATTGATGGCCTCATAAGCCAATAGAGTGGTATGGGGAAGGATGGGTCTGGCTAGAGTGCAATCTGGGTTGAAAAAGAGTCATAGATTTTAGGGTATAACTTTAAACTCCGCGTGCTACTTTTACCATCTTTGAAAAGTAGGAACACTTTAAGACTGGTCATAAAAAGAAATGCTATTTTTCAAAAACTAAAATTGACTTCCCATCCAGGAATAAAATGGTAGCAAACGGAAGTTACAACTTTGTGGGATACATATATACTGTGTATATAAAATTTCCTGTTCGTAAACACACACAGTCTAAATATTATTAGCAGCATTTTTAAGCAAACCTTTTTACATTCACGTTTTAGGATTTTATTTTAATATAAAACATGGGAAACACAAATATAGAAATCAGTGGGAGCATGCAGTGGCATACCAGGAGACAAAGTTCTACCAAATGTTAGGTTGTTTTATAAATGCTCTACTGGTGAGATAATAACAAACTTCTGACACGTCAACTTTTAAATTCCTACTAATAATAAAATGACAGCATCTAATGTGGTATATATATATATATATATATATATATATATATATTATTTTTTTTTGCAATCTTTTTCTGTCATCAAAGCTTACCCTCATTTTCGAACAGGCATCTTGTGTTGACTCCGTCCCCCTCAATTCCTTTATCAGCATTGATCCTAAATACTAAAATAAAAATGTATTTAGATTTGTGGTGGAAACACACACAGAACACACAATGGGACAAAAATGTCACCACAATTACATTTGTTTCTAGATGTGTTGTATGATGTCAAAAATAATGACAACCAAAGAACGGAACTGAAGAAAATTCACTATTTGACAACAATAGCACTATATATAACATTAGGCAATACCAATATATCACAGCATAGTGGCTTTAGAAAATGTTAATCGACCCTGCCATAAAGCAAGTCAACTACAGTTAATTTCAAGCAAATTAGAGTTTCCTTGCTCCATAGAAAACATTATGCAGGGAAAAGGTTTTAGAACAGTTTACTGTGTGTTTGCATTAATCTTTGAAGGACCAGTCAATAAAGTTAAATATCAACTGACAATAGTTAATGTGGCAAAAAAGCCAAATACGTCATTGACAAAACCATAGACTAATGACAACAGTTCTAGTAATTTGCCACGATCATCATGCCTTTACCCCATTTGCGTAACATATAAAAGTAAACTACAGCTATGTGATCTTCTATCCTGTGATCCTGCTTTCAAGGTATATAAAAATATTTTTTTATATAATAGCTAGGCTTTACTGAACACATCACACAATTAGTTATGATCACTATGTAACTCAAAATATATACTTTTTAAAGGTCATAATTACAGGCATTGCAAATATGATAACAAAATATATATATATACTATAAACTACAGATTTGCAAATTTTAGAATACAAATTTCAAATCACCTAAAAACTACCTACACTAAATTTTCTGACCAAAGAATCCTGGATAAAAGATCTCAAACTTGTAGTTTCAAAGTTGTGAAATTTAAGTTTATATGGTACAGCGATGGGGGTCGACATCATTCCAATTTCCTGTTTGGCCATTTTGAAAGGTAACAGGAAGAGGAAGTCTTACAGATGATTTGTAACCAAACCTTGGCATGTATAACAATTTTCGAGATATATAACAATGTCCATTGTATATGAAATGGGCATTGTACTGATGGTCATATACAAAAAAAATAAAATAAAGGACAACTCCTGATTTTTGTTGTTTTTCCTAACACGCAACAAAGTGAAGTAAATATAAGTGCACTGTATACCTTTATCATCTCAGACCAGGAACACTGGGGGTGAGGTACGGGTTTTAAAATGGGTCCATATTTTCCCCCAAATGGCATGCTCTAAACAAAGAAAAACATACTAGACATTTTCTGAAACAGGACACACAAAGGAATCCTTTTTTTGATGGATCAAGCAAAATTTGTGTAGAAAATAAACAGTCACACTAGAGGATTTAAATAGCCTTAAAGCACCATGCCCCTTTCCATAGTCAACATGCATTGCTAATGGGATGCAATCTCAGCTTCATGCTATGTTACATGACTATTCTATTAGGTGGCAAATATAACATTAAAATGGCCATAGTTTTGCTTTGACATGTTTCCTTTTACATTGATATTAAATAATGAAATGATAAGTGAATGAATGTTGGTTGGCAAGTCACAGTTTTCAACAAGCTGCAATTGGTCTGGCCATGTAATTTGTCTTTGATAGTAGTGAAATGTTCATATTAATGAATGAATGTCTTTTAACACATTAAGGATAGATGCAGTTCTTGTCCTACACCTATTTTTGAAATGTTAGTAAATTTTGTATGCATTTTAGTGCCTAGTATTTTGGACAGCGGAAATGAAAAAGGGGTGGTGCTTTAAAGAACACCATTTTTATTTTAAGTGCAAAACAATGACAAATGAAAGTACCTATTTCTCTGGATTCTTGATAGATTTATTTACCACAACCAGCAATCATTAGCAATCTGGATTTTGAATGGGATTTAGGCTCAATTTTCAAATCTTCCAGAGAAATAACATAAAGTTACTTTAGTCTTTCACTGCTTAGAGACCGAGCAGTGGAAGGTTGAGATAGCAAGAACTTCACCCGGTGTTTGTCTTACTCAAATATTTTTTGTTCTAATCCCAAATTGGTCTTGAATGTGTCCGTGAAAATGGTGTTTTTTTTGTTTTGTTTGTAGAAAGTTCAATGAGGAGTAGATGCTCATAAAAATTGATGTCACATTACTTCTTTTCTAAGACAGTGGACAGAATAAATCCACATAGCAAATATCAAATAAGAGGTCCACAGTGAATCAGGACTTTCAAATAAAGCTTTAGTTTACTATATAAATATTTTAGATAAGGGGAAATAAATACAGCTAAGATTTTTTTATGAACTAAGAAAAAAAAGTAATCTGTTGTGATTACATCTTCTTTTATGTTTAAGGTGGACCATGCACCTCGGTAACAAGGTCCACTTATTCAAGGTGCCCCCTCCACCTCCCTAAAATGCAGAAAGTGCATAAAACAAAACCCTTTTGGGGCAAAAAAACATGCAAAATATACTTACCTTTTCCTCCCACAGCACCTAGGCAAGGGTGACATTATCCTCAATCAGGCAAGATCCTGGAGAATGTTAAGTAGCTCAAATCTTGCAAGAAAACAAACCTCCACAGGATGACATCACCAGTGGTGTCACTAGGTTTGGTGTCACCTGGTGGGGGAAAACATGGTGTCCCCCCCTCCTCATGGGGCTATGTCCTGTCTAGCCCCCCCTTGGGTAGCCTTTACCCTGGCCAGCACCAACCCCCCCCCGTCAGGCTCTCTCCTATCTAACATGTCCCCCATGTTGGCTCTTTCCTGTCAAGCACCCTGTCGGCTATCTCCTGTCAAGCAACCCCCCCCTCCCCCCGTTGGGCTCTCTCCTGTCTAGCACAGATGGGGGTGATACCATCTGCGGTCAGACCCCCCACACCCCCATAGCGATGCCACTGGATGTCACCCCATACACTTTGAAAATCATGTTAGCTATATTTCCCTCTGCAGATTCTTTTTTGTATTTTTATGCGGGTTTAGGGAAGGGGGAGGGGTGCTCCATTAAATAGATGGACCTTGCGGAAGTGCTTTACAGTAACCATCTAAAATGTCAATTTGTGCATGTCAAATACTCCAATTGTTACAGCCGTTACAAGGAATAGCTTTAAACTCCCTGTTAATTCCCTATGTAGCTTTCACTCCTTCTTCAGCCTATGGAGGTATAAAAGCCACTATACACATCACAGAGTTATCCAATTTGTAAGCACGTATGGAGCACCTTAAGGGATCAAAATCTGCTGTTTTTCTAAACATGAAGGAACATATTGTGTGAACATTTGTCTTTTTGGCTATGGAAAGAGATGGGATCCACTGCGGAAACGTTTGGAGTTGACTTGCCAAAGTTGAATAACAACGATGGGACAAGGTTTCCCTTTCCAAACTGAAGCTTATTCTTTGACAAGCCTCAGGTGGTAGACCACAGACTGCATGATGGAGGTGGTCAATCCAAAGTGGTGGTCTCAGGTTTAGGATGTAAACAAAGCTGGTAAAACAGTCCCAAGTGGCCATCCATACCAAAAGTATCAGTATTAGGTGGACTGTCCATTTAGAGTGATGTGATCATCAATTAGTATGATTTGGCATACTGTGAGAAATTTGAAAACTGGTTCACTAAAAAAGAAATCCACAGAATATTTTGTCATTCTGTAGTGTTGATTATGAAAGTGAATATGAATATCTGATTGTTTCATGTTAATCATAGTGGATTTTCTGTGAGCCAGTTCTTTGAAATGACCCAGAGTGTTCATGGTTACCCAACAGCTTTTGCTTCATTCCGGGCATGTAAGTAATGTATAATAATAACAGTTAATGCAGAGATGTGCTGGCGCCACAAACGCCTTCCCAGAATGAACGCAATGAGTATGACCTCTATGAGTGAAGATCTGAAGGCGCTAATACAGCATAACAAGGGAAAGGAGCAACAATTCTTCAAGATGGACAGGGAACTCAAAGGGCACAAGGGGAGGAGGGAATAGGAGGGGTTGAGTGCATTCCAGAGTCCTGGGTAGGAGAAGACTAAAGATAGAGTGCCAACATCATAAAAAATATAATGTATAGGCATAGGGTATGCACCCCTGTGCCAGCCTTGTGAGAGTCGCAGTTCCACAGTGTATGGACGACTTCAAGTTCTATAAGCCTGGTATTTTAAGTTAAATAACCTGATTGGACAGTTCGTTAAACAAATTCAAGATGTACAAAGGTTAAAAAACAAATATATGTCTGTTTATTGGACAATTCTGTGTAGTTACAGTAAATGTAGCAGTCCACATCTCTAACAGTACTCTTTTAAACGACAGCAGGACTCTTGTTCTAGTGTTATTTTAAGTGCTTGGTCTGCTGCAATTAGGTTGGAGATAGTATTCTGCACTCCCATGAGATCTGACACTTGTTGGCCAGATAACCTACTGACCTTATGCTGTTAGCAGGAGCTGTCTTCCATCCCCTAAGTGTGCATAACAAATCCCTAACAATAAAGCCCCATACTAAAGAGGATGGGCAGTTGTCAACTGATACTGTTATGGATCTAGGAGATAGTGTCAGCCAACTGACTGGACAAAAATCGTGGAACCTCAATTGACTTCTCAACTCTGTTGCTTAGCTCCCAAAGTAAATAAAATGAAATTGGTCTTTAATAACTAACCCTGTACAACTGTAATTTTATTTTAAACTCAATTGAATACTAAAATTCCTACTTAATTCATTGCTTCTTTTTAAATACAATGATTCTCATAGAGAACTATTGCATGCTGTGGGTCTTGCCACGCTTTTTGATTTTATCAACAAGTGGTACAGCAGGTGAAAAGGTTATTGTGGCACCTGGACTGGCCCTCTGTGCTTGTACACAGTAATCGGAAGCCAAGAATAAAGTTTAAAGTGATTGTAAATGAGATAAAACAAATCCTGCTACATAGGTTTTACCTGTTTATGTCCAGCCTTCTCTCCTCCACAGCAATTTGAAAGTACAGCATTTTTAAAGTGATTGTATACGATTACCTTAATAAATAGCTCATTCATTTTAAATTAGAAATTAAATATATTTTTTCCCTTTTTTATAAGTGATCAAATCCCCCTTGCTTCTTTTGTTCTGCATAAGAGCAGGGGGAGTAGAAGCAACAGTACACTGAGCTTCCCAGTGAAGGGCTGTGCAGGAGGGGTGTGTCAGGACAAGTCTAATCATTGGAGGAGAGCAGGCTAAGTTCCTAGCATAGCTAGAGAACTGACCACGATATGCTCTCCTGCTTAGTGTGGTCAGTTTTTAACACTGCCTTAGTGTATCCGGGCAAAATACACCTGGATTTTTGCAGGATATAATTTAGTGATGAATTGAAACAAACATCTGTTTTTTTTTTTTTTTTTTTGTCAAATGAAAACTGGCCCAAAATATATATATATATATACAGTATCTCACAAAAGTGAGTACACCCCATTACATTTTTGTAAATATTTTATTATATCTTTTCCTGTGACAACACTGAAGAAATGACACTTTGCTACAATGTAAAGTAGTGAGTGCACAGCTTGTATAATTGTGTAAATTTGCTGCCCCCTTAGTATAACTCAACAAGCAGCCATTAATGTCTAAACCACTGGCAACAAAAAGTTAGTATACCCCTAAGTGAAAATGTCCAAATTGGGCACAATGTGTCAATATTTTGTGTGGCCACCATTATTTTCCAGCACTGCCTTAACCCTCTTGGGCATGGAGTTCGCCAGAGCTTCACAGGTTGCCACTGGAGTCCTCTTTCACTCCTCCATGGTGACATCACGGCTATTGGATGTTAGAGACCTTGCTCTCCTCCAACTTCCGTTTGAGGATGCCCCACAGATGCTCAATAGGGTTTAGGTCTGGAGACATGCTTGGCAAGTCCATCACCTTTACCCTCAGCTTCTTTAGCAAGGCCGTGGTTATCTTGGAGGTGTGTTTGGGGTCATTATCATGTTGGAATACTGCCGTGGATCCCAGTCTCCAAAGGGAGGGGATCATGCTCTGCTTCAGTATGTCACAGTGCATGTTTGCATTCATGGTTCCCTCAATGAACTGTGGCTCCCCAGTGCCAGCAGCACTCATGCAGCCCCAGACCATGACACTCCCACCATCATGCTTGACTGTAGGCAAGACACACTTGTCTTTGTACTCCTCACCAGTTTGCCACCACACACACTTGACACCATCTGAACCAAATAAGTTTATCTTGGTCTCATCAGACCACAGGACATACAGTAGTTCAAGTAATCAATGTCCTTAGTCTGCTTGTCTTCAACAAACTTATTGTGGACTTTCTTGTGCATCATCTTTAGAAGAGGCTTCCTTCTGGGACGACAACCATGCAGACCAATTTGATGCAGTGTGCGGCATATGGTCTGAGCACTCACAGGCTGACCCTCCACCCCTTCAACCTCTGCAGCATTGCTGGCAGCACTCATACATTTATTTCCCAAAGACAACACGTATGAGCACGTGCACTCAACTTCTTTGGTCGACCATTGCGAGACCTGTTCTGAGTGGAACCTGTCCTGATAAACCGCTGTATGGTCTTGGCCACCATGCTGCAGCTCAGTTTCAGGGTCCTGGCAATCTTCTAATGGCCTAGGCCATCTTTATGTAGACCAACAATTCTTTTTTTCAGATCCTCAGAGAGTTCTTTGCCATGAGGTGCCATGTTGAACTTCCAGTGACTAGTATGAGAGAGTGAGAGCGATAACACCAATTTTTTCTTTTTTTAAATTTCTGTTTATTATTAGATAACACCAAATTTAACACACCTGTTCCCCATTCACACCTGAGACCTTGTAACACTAACGAGTCACATGACACCGGGGAAGAGAAAATTACTAATTGGGCCCAAATTGCACATTTTCACTTAGGGGTGAACTCACTTTTGTTGCCAGCGGTTTAGACATTAATGGCTGTGTGTTGAGTTATTTTGAGGGGACAGCAAATTTACACTGTTATACAAGCTGTACACTCACTACTTTACATTGTAGCGAAGTGTCATTTCTTCAGTGTTGTCACATGAAAAGATATAATAAATATTTACAAAAATATTTTACAATTATGACTGACCACCTGCAGAACCGCATATGTGTATAGTATTTGCTTTTTGTACCCATAGAAGGGGCAAGAATTTAGTGTGCATTTTGCATTTTTTAGCATACCTAAACACACTGATAGTAACACTGACACTAAATAAACACATTTTTTTCTAATCCAACTTAAAACACAATGACCCTGAACTCTTACTCTGGCTGTGACCTATGACTCTGACAATGATTTTGAACTTGTCACTAACCCTGAGGGCTAGTTTACATAGGGATTGCACAGGAGTGCGCAAGTTCCCGCGGGGAATAGGCTGCAAAAACCACTGGACTGTGGAAAAAGTAGTGCTTGCACTACTTTTTAGAAATGCACTGTACCAAGTCACATTATACTGTGGTGTCAATGCGAACTGGTGCCTGAAAATGCACTGTGTTTGCGATCTGCTTTTGGGGTGCCATTAACAATACAATGGCACTTCCATGCATATCGCAAGAGCAGTGCATTTATCTGTGCATGGATCGTTCCTTTCCCACACCGCGTTCTGTTGTTAACAGGCCCTGACAATAACCTAGATCAAGCCCTGGTCCAGCAATATTATCTTTCTTTGTTTTTATTTATTTATTTTTTACACACTAATCTTTTAGTTTACATTCTTCTCCTCTGACTAGGAGAAAAAGATACATGTATCTCTTTATCCATTTAGAGGAGAAAGACAGAAAAGGGGTTGGTTTTAGTGAGTGATCACGATAGTTAATCACAGTCTATCACAGTGATCATGTGTTTGAGAGGCAGCCCTCCCATGAGTATGAGACCAGGAGCTATCAGTGACAGCTTGTTCTCAGTGCCGGGAGGGTGCTATGGAGTGCGCCTCAAGCACTTAAGTCGAATGCATACACATACATGGCTCCTTGGAAGAAGTTCCACTTCCACATTGGTGAGTTAGCTTGGTGTAAAGTGCATGTAGAGTGGGGGACAAAGAGCCCCTGTCAGGTTTTTATTGCCATCTATATTCCTGTTGGGGGGATTCTCTATTCTCTGGTGGCCACTGTCAAATCCAAAATTTAGAGTGGAGTTCTAGTAATTATCTTTACTGCCACCTTACATTGGTCCCACAGGGCAGGATGTAATTAACCTAATCTCCAACCTCAGGTTTCTCCAAACTATGGCCCTTCAGTTGTTTAGGAACTACAATTCCTATAATGCCTAGTCATGTCTGTGAATGTCAGAGTTTTACAATACGTCATGGGACTTGTAGTTCCGCAACAGCTGAAGGGCCGTAGTTTGGAGATCCCTGTTCTACCTCGAGGGATGCTGGGGATGCTGAACACCACTGTAGTAGCCTGCACTACATACAGTAATAGCCACAATCTTCTGGGTCCTGCTGGAGTGGCTTCCCCTCTGCACAATGAATGCAGGCGGTCACTAACTCGGCAACGCCGCCATTTAGGGAACACCATGATTTTTTCAATGAATGCAAGGTGTTCTCTGATGGATAAGGTGTAAAGGTGGGGCAATTTAGGTCATAAGCTCCACCCTGTCACCTTAGGGTTGAAAGTGTGTTAATGGCACGATCACCAGGTGACAAAAAAAGGAAAAAAGCCTGAAAAAAAGAACAAATTCAGCCAACACATCTAAGGACTGCAATACATTTCATTTTTGGCAGCCTAAATATGTTTTAAGGCCCCTTTAAAGATGCCTAAAGTGTAAGTAAACCCTGACAATGAACTTATCTTATTTCTTCCCTCGTGGTCTGGTAGTATGCTACTGCAAACTTTGTGTTACAGTATGTGTTTGCTAAGAGCAAAACAATTACCGGTTGATCCTGCCAGAAATACAGTGAGCTCATAACTTCCTGTGCTCTCTAAATCTGCTATTATAAATTTGCATTCTTTCTAGTTTTCTCTGGGGATTACCTCCTGTCTCCCATCCATGTTTAGAAATGGAGGTGTTCTGCAGAGGGACGAGGATAAGAGGAGGTGTTCTGTAGTCCTGTCATCCTATGGTTATAACACAGCTCCTCCACAGATACAGCACATTGAGTGTATGTTATCCCCCTATGACAGGAAGTGTGTTACTGGCTGGACCACCAGATAAAAATAAAGAGAAAACAGCCTGAAAAAAGAAAAACTATGCAGCCAGCACAGCAAAGCTGAAATACACTGCTCATAAAAATTTAGGGAACACTTTTTAATCAGAGTACAGCATCAAGTCAACTAAACTCCTGGGATATTGATCTGGTCATTTACGTAGTAGAGGGGGTTGTTAATCAGTTTCAGCTGCTTTGGTGTTAATGGAATTAAAAACAGGTGCACTAGATGGGCAACAATGAGACAAGTTACCAAACAGGAATGGTTTTATAGATGAAGGCTACTGACATTTTTTTCCCCTACTTATGTTTTCTCACTGTTTTTCTCTAATTTTGCGCAGGCAGTCCAAATCCTCCAGGATGCCACATCAAAATGTACCATTGCAAGAAGGTTTGCTGTGTCCCTCAGCACAGTCTCAAGAGCATGAAGGAGATTTCAGGACACAGGCAGCTACTCTAGGAGAGCTGGACAGGGCCGTAGAAGGTCCTTAACCCATCAGAAGGACCAGTATCTGCTCCTTTGTGCAAGGGGGAACAGGATTTGCATTGCCAGAGCCCTACAAAATGTTCTCCAGCAGGCCATTGGTGTGAATATCTCTGACTAAACAATTAGAAACAGACTTCACAAAGGTGGCCTGAGGGCCCGATGTCCTCTAGTAGGCCCTGTGCTCACCATGAAGCTTGACCAGCATTTTCCATTAAACACCAAAATTGGCAGGTCCACCACTGGCACCCTGTGCTTTTCACAGATGAGAGCAGGTTCACCCTGAGCACATGTGGCAGACATGAAAGGGTCCGGAGAAGCCGTGGAGAATGTTATGCTGCCTGTAACATTGTTCAGCATGACTAGTTTGGTGGTGGGTCAGTGATGGTCTCGGGAGGCATATCCATGGAGGGACTCACAGACATCTACAGGCTAGACAATGACACCCTCAATTCCATTAGGTATTGGGATGAAATCCTTGGACCCACTGTCAGACCCTACGCTGGTGCAATGGTTCCTGGGTTCCTCCTGGTACACGACAATGCCTGGCCTCATGTGGCGAGAGTATGCAGCAAGTTCCTGGAGGATGAAGGACTTGAGTCCACTGAATGGCCCCCATCCTCGCCTGACCTAAATCCAAAATAACACCTCTGAGACATTATGTTTCGGTCCATCCGACGCCGCCAGGTAGCACCTCAGTCTGTTCAGGAGCTCAGTGATGCCCTGGTCCAGATCTGAGAGGAAATACCCCAGAACACGATCTGTTGTCTCATTAGAAGCATGCCTCGACATTGTCATGCATGCATACAAGCACCTTGGGGCCATAAAAACTACTGGGTACCATTTTAACTAGCTTGGACTAGCTTGCTGCATCATTCTTTCGCTTTGATTTTCAGGGTGTCTTTGCATTCAGCCTTCTGTAGGTTGATAATTTTAATTTCCATCAAACGATGTGGCATCCTTTCATTCCTAACACATTTTTCCCCATTGAGATCTGATGTGTTTTCAAAGTGTGCCTTTAATTTTTTTTTAGCAGTGTATATTACAAGTTTGTTCTTTTTTTAGATACTGTTTAATGCATTAAAAAAATGTCCTCTCAACCAATTATTGTATTGAATTTTAACATGGCTTAAAGTGGTTGTAAACCCCATTCATGAAATTTGATCTAAGCACATAGATCTATGTTGTTTACTTATCTCTCTCCAAAGCTCTAAGTCCCATGTCTTTCTGCTGTTCCGTTCCTCTATTATCATATTATCAGCATGATAACTTCTGACAAGCTCTCTGACACATGAGATAACAGCAGCTGAAAATTTGTATTGGGGAGGGAGCTTAGCGGTAGATAAGCAGAGTTGGTCTACTCAGACTTCAGCTCTGCATGTAACTTTATTCCTCTGCCTATGTGGAGGGGTGGGGGGTGTGCCTTTCCTCCAATCAGCTCTCACACAGTGTAAGCCCAGACTCCACACCCACTGCTGAATGAGGAAGAAAGATTTATAACACTGCACTTTCTAAAGAGTGTAGCAAGGGAAAGAAGACAGCAGATATGCATCTAAAACTAATGTAGAGCAATTTGTTTCATCTCTGTGTATCATCTGAAGCTGTTCACTTCATTGGGTATAGGAGAGGGTTTACAACCACTTTAAGGGGTATTTTGCACACCTTAAGCAGTACTGCAGCTTGATGAATACAGGCCAGTGAAATTTATTTATTAGAGGCTAAGACCAATGTTTGTTCTATATGGGTTATTTAAGAAGCTTCAGCTGACTAGTTAGGATTGTACTAGCAGGAGGATATTATGATTAAAATATAGAATATATACTGTAAAAGAAAAAAGTCAACTCTTGCAGATAACAAACTTGGCTTAATGTATTGAATTTTCTCTTTGTCCATAAAGTAAACCTTTTCTGAGGGGCTGCCACTGCCAGTTTCTCTTTCTGCAAATGCTAATTGCCTGGGCATCATGCTGGTCTCTGGCTTCAATACTTTGGCTCACCAACCTAGAAACAGGTACACAGATAAGAACGTCTGAATTTCTCAATTTACTGATCAATCCGCTTGTTCTGGGTCTGAACCGCGGGCGGTCTCTCGCAGAGAAGGACGGGTTGCTACACGGAGACGGCCGGCTTGTACATTTCATGCATGTTTAAGGTTTCTGTCTGTAAGTGTAACTAATTTTTATGGAATCAATGTCTAAAGGATTTTATGCTATGGCAAGTTCTATCTTTTTTTGGCGATCTTATATGATCTAGTCCTCTTAAAAGTGGCGGATTCTCCTATCTTCAATTGCAAGTTCCCCTGGATGAAGAGAGGCCCTGGCTGGGTTTTTGAGCCACAAGCGATATTGACCTTCCATAACAGGGGGTCACCATTAGTTGGTAAACAAACACTTATAAGGTGGAGGTGTTCACTCAGGATCACGCACTTTTTCTAGGGATGGATGGTTTGAAGTCCTTGTCATAATTTGGACTTTCTTTCTTTCTTTATTTTCAATATTAAGCCCAACTCTAATAGGGTATATATATTTAGAAGGAGGTCAGCAATGGCAGCCTCCATATCTCTCTTAACTTTAATAATAATATTGTTTCTTCTTAGCCTCCCATGTATTGCACCTAAAGATTGTTAAAGAAAAAGCAGTAAAAAAGTTACACTCAATAACCCATGTCATTAAAAAAAAAAAAAAAACACCTTTTTGTATTGTCTGCCCTAAACTCATGAAATATGAAATCTGATTGGCTGAGGGCAACAGACATTGGAGCAAATCTATAACCTTAAAATTAAAACAAAGTGACCTGCTCATTGCATAGCACACAGGCTTCAATGTTATGTCTTGCCCACTGTGGTCCTATCTATCATCACAATCCACCATGCAGTCCTATCCTATGCAAACATTGACCTTTGACATAGTCAGTGTTGCATACTGCCAGGTACACTCCCTACCCCCTATATCAACACTTAATCTATACAATCTAATTGTACCATCTCAGTACACTCTCCTTTAAATATGCCAAAACTGTAATATGAGGATAAACCTAAACAGTCCATTTAATTATTCTTACCTTAATGATTAAGCCCACTAGGGGGCGAAACACATCTGAAGAAAGAAAAAAATCGACACTTGGGCGCCAAACTATGTATTGTGCGAGACCTAGAGCATTGTGATGTGTATCTATACCAAGTACTGTATTTTTCATTGGGGTTGCAATGCAGATTTAGGTGGTGGACTGTTATAATTTACTGTATTTCAATTGCCTGGTGCCAAGTTTGCCCAGGTGCCATATTAGATCCATATTGTGGAGGAGAGAGAAAAAATCCCAAAACGTTTCTTAAATATATTAAGAGTAAAAAAGCAAGGTAAGAACATACTGGACCCATCAGTAGAAGTTGGTCACAAATGACAAGGAGAAGGCAGCTATATTAAATACATTGTCCACCTCAGTTTATATGACCAAAAAGGAGGGGTATAATAAAAGCAAGATTAATATCAGGATATTGAATGTACCCCTGTGGCTGACAGTTGAGTGTTCAAAAAAGACTAGAAGAACCTAAAGTGTTACTAAACCCACAGTAAAGTCTGTCTATAGATGCAGAATAGCATGCTTGTTATACTCACTTGTAACTTAAGTGATTATTCCTCTGCATTGTGTAAAAAGGCTGTGTGATTCTGTATGCACAGATCTTCCCCCTCCTACAAGTTCACTCTGGACAAGTCCAGATAAGCACAGTAAGTGCACTTCAGCTGCGCATGCTCAGTTTGGTCTCTATTGCTCAGAGAACACTTCCTGATTTTAGCTGAGCTATTCAGGTCACATGATATTAACATCACACATTTGGGCGTGTATACAGATCCTTAATGACAGTCCAGTCACTCCCTCCTCCTCCATGCCCAGTAACTAAGAAAGAACACAGTGGGTGGGATGTCACATCTTGATTGATGGATGATTTTTTTTTTCTTGGGAGGGTACATGCGATCAGCACAGGGCCAATCAGCACTGTACAGAAATGTTCAGACAAAGAATTAAGGGTCTTGAAGCGTGATAGGACAATCGTAGGAGAAATGAAAACTCCTACAAACTAACAGCACTCACTAATACAAGGCCCAAGATTACTCTAATTGCTATATACAGCTGACGAGAAAAGGTATTTATCAGTTTATATTTACTAAAATAATTGCATTACCATGATTTGTGTACTGTAAGCGACCCGATATAGTGAATGCAGGATCTGGGTTTAGTAACATTTTAATGTGAGAAAAATCACCAGAACCAGATGGCTTACACTTGAGAGTCCTTAAAAAACTTGTTATAGCCAGACCATTATATCTAAATTTTTATAAAAAGTTTAATGGCTGGAATGGTACCAGCTGATTGGGCCGAGATATATCCCTGGAAACTACAAACCATTCAGCCTAACAACAAAAGTATATAAACTGTTGGAGGGAATGATTAGGGACCATATCCATGAATTGCTGACAAAAAGAGTATCATTAGTAATAATCAGCCAGGATTTATGAAGAACTGTTCTTGCCAGAGCATCCTTTTAACATTCTATGAGGAGGTGTGTTGTAATTTGGATAGAGGAAGGTCAATGGATATAGTTTATCTGGATTTGGCTAAGGGCATTTGATACAGTACCCCATAAACGCATAATTTGCAAATTAAGGTCTTTGGTGGCATTGATGACAATGTTACAGAAAACAAAAACCCCAAATCCTTTTTTTACTATGTTTGTCATTATGTCTCACTGTTTACAGTTTTCATAAACATTTACATTTTTTGTTTCTTACCTGGAGATCCTGCCACTAACAGCAATTCTTGTTGCAGGCTAACAGCGCTACTCAATTAATCACAGCTTTTTCAGTCTACCATATGTACTCCTTTAGTTGACCACTGGGCTACTTATTAGGTCTATCAGATTGAGCAGCCCAAAAGTCAACTGAAGGTGCTCATACTGTCACCTGACAACCTTGATGCTAGTTGCAAGGCAGTGGCTTAGCATTGTCACCTATGCAACAGGAAGTGCTGTTACTGGCAGGATCTTCAGATAAGAAACTTTGAAGATATTTAGTAAAAAAAGAAAACTGTAAACAAATTAGGCAAATATACTGAAATTAGATTTAGAGTTTTCCAATAAAAGACATGAGAAAAAACAAATTGACCAATTTCTAAATAGACCAGTAGAGGGTTAGTTCACACAAAAAATGTGGTGCGCTGCAATGCATGTGTACATGTGCAACCGGGTGTGTGGTAGCACATTGCCTTAGATATCACATTCAAAATGCACTTCAGTACAAATAGGTCCTGCATGATTTTTGTTATAACAAGAGCATTTGTGTGCTACATGTTGCTATTATTAAGGTGTGTTACAGCAAGCCGTAGTCATTAAATGGGATGCAGTTAACCTTGAATGGCAACGCATCCATAACCTCCTTAAAGCCCAAGCTGGCCATGTAAAGCTGACAAGGACACTTAAAGCGCTAAATTCAGCTCAGCCCTGGTTGGCAATGCAGAGGAATATGCATATGGATTAACCATCCCTCCAGCATATCCCCCATCCGGATCCAGCTCCTCTCCAGTTAACCCCTCCCCTACCGGATCAGCACCTCTGCACCATACACTGAGCGACATCGCTCCCCCTAACGCACCCGAGCTTCCACAAGGAACTTACCAGGATATACATATTTATGTGAGAGGAACAAGCTCAAACTCTGAGTTACTCCATGTGAACTTCCCATACCCCCTATTTTTTCTCCCTGATAAGTGACTACGTTTTTTGCACTGGCCGGTTCTTGTATTTTTGTTACATGTTTGTTTGTCTTGTTTTCTCTTTATCGTTGAATCATTGTTACCTGTACTGCATAGCGTGCATCTCACACAATATCAATAAATATTGACCTATTATCACATCATTTATGTGTCACCTTGTGTATTACCCACCCTCTATATAACCAACCTTTTTCTGCGATCTATGCAGAACACTTTTCCATGAAAGCTGACAAGCCGGCCTGGTGGAGAATGATGGTAGTGAAATGGTTAATTTACACCTTACTGTTACTATACTCATTCAATATTCATAAAATTTTCAAAGTACTTAAAGCTAAACTCCATGAAAACTGCTAAATACATACAGTGTATGCCAAACGCTATCTGGCAGGTGGCAGAATATATGTAATTTACTTTGTACACAGCACTGCCAGTAGGGTAACCCCACTTTGTCTGTTAGGTTTAAGAAATACAATGTCACCTCCTTACCAACAAGCTGCTGATTGAACAGCGGCAGTACATTCATGAGTCATTTACTGTCAGCACACATGCAGCAGAACCTGATTGGATCCTAGTACTGCCTCTCTCCCTCCTCGCCTACAGGGGATAATATTGATATCAAAGCACATTCAGGTACTTCAGCTAGTTGTATGTAAAAATGAAAATGTAACTTTAAAAAAAAAAAAATACACGATTGCAATAAATGCTGTTTTTTTAATACAGTATATCTGTCTGGAGTTCAGCTTTAAAACAACTGGAAGCCAATGAAATCGTATGGGGTGGCAAGTCTCCAGATAGCCATTGCTAGCTGTATCAGGAATTTATTCTAAAACGGAAACGGACATGAAAGAAAGAGAGGGAACTCTCAGTTTGTAAGTTCATCTCCTCCGGTGACAAATGGACATTCACATCCACTTGTCTTAGTACAGCACGTTATTTACATTGAAGAAAGCCTGCCATTCATTGGATATGAAAGCCTATTTATGGCTGAGGCTAACATCTGCAGCTGTAGATAGAACAGGCTTTGAGTAACTAGGTCAGTTCGTCATAATAAAACGTTATTTCACGTGAACACTATGCTGAGTTCATGGGATTCTCACGTCTACTGACAATACTTTGAAACTGTAGAATGCAGAAAATAATTAAATCCCAGAAAACTGTATGCGTTACTATAGGAGTTAACTATCTAGATTTTATATTGGGCTGCCTTTAAGCAATACTGGTAGGAATTAGGTGATAAAGATTCTGATCTGAAACCTATACTGGCCAAAACAATTTACCTGCAACATAAGAATGTGAATAGCTAGTAGTAGATGGTCATATTCGCCGGACTTGTTCTGTAAAGTTAAAGATGTTTTGTAGCTTCTCCAAGCCATTTTATTAGTTTCAGTGCGTTTCAGGAAGATACCCAGCATTTAAATCCATGCTGGTAGCACAGAAACCTTAATCATATCACCATGAAATGTCTAGATGTTAATTGTCTAAGAACAGGAATCGGAGGTGTGAAAGTTGTAGAACCACTTGTGACGGATGCGGCGTCAGATCCGAGCCACCTTCACCAACTTGTGACAAATGGTTGGACAAACTCACACTGATAAACAATCACACTCTCAACCTCTCTCTGCACAAAGATTCGTGGGACTGAAATCAAAGTGCCAGCAGATTAAAAGTGATTATCGCTGGGTATCGTTAACTGTGCAGTTAATGCTTTACACCCCAAAAGAATCACTGCCACCAGATATTTTTATCGTAAAATATCAAACACAGACAGGAATATCCTGAGATTTACCATATAGTAGGGCCTCTTCCAAGGAACAGGGATTATTTAAGTTTTAAGTTAGTACATTGGATAGTATTTGAACATTTTTCTAAATATTGTTTAATAATAGAAAAGGTTAAGACCCCGTTCACACTGGGGCGACGCTCCTTGCCGGGGCGACCTCACAGGTCGCGGTGCGCAGCTCGCACCGCGACCTCGGAGCGGCCGGCACGGACTTTAGATCATTGAAGTCAATGCAGGTCGCTCCAGGTCGCCCCAAAGAAGCTCCGGACCCTTTTTCTAAGTCGGAGCGACTTGTGTCGCTCCTATTAGAACGGGTCCACAGCTTCTCTATGGCAGGCGACCTACGGCGACCTGTCAGGCGACCAGGTCGCCTGACAGGTCGCCCCAGTGTGAACGGGGTCTAAAAGACGCAAACAAAATATTTACATAAAAAGAGTATTACAAAGGAAAAAAGACAATAATGCAACAGAAAAAAATCAAAATCCAGTCAATGAGCAAAAGGTGGATCAGTGGTTCTCATAGATCTTGGCTGATGCTATTTCTTGATGGTAAAAAGGGAGCTCTAGACTACTGATGAAGCCCCTCTTTTCTGGTCTCTGGTTTCTGTTGACAGAATTCAGCTGACCAATAAGAAGGTCTGAGGAATGACCAATGGGATGTCACAGTCTTTATGATCATTAAAGCGGTGTTCCAGCTGGGGAAAAAAAAAATTAAAAGTCAGCAGCTACAAATACTGCAGCTGCTGACTTTTAATATATAGACACTTATCTGTCCAGGGAGCCTGCGATGTCGACACCCCAGCTGATTTTCGGATCGGTTGCTGGGCGCTGCCGCTGCCATTCATTGTCGGTTCTCTACTGCACATGCGTGAAGCGCACTGAGCCCTCTAATTAGCACGCCGGCAGGAGAAGGAGGCCAAACTTCTGAGGGTTTCCCAGAAGTAGAAAAGGGTACCTGTCAAAAACAAGTACCTGTCCCCCCCCCCCCTGAAAGGTGCCAAATGTGGCACTAGAGGGGGGGGAGGGAGCAGATCAGTGGAAGTTCCACTTTTGGGTGGAACTCCGCTTTTAGCTATCCTGCCTTGAAATTGTTTTCTACATGTATTAATATCTTGCAATACCTATAGGTTGCATACTGGTAACTTCTATTATATTGCCCAGCATGAAAATTACCGTTTGAATGAATAATAATATGATGGGTATCAGATGTCTATTTTACCTAAGAGAGGTAATGTTTCCAGTTTGCCTCCAGTAATCCAGTACCTTCTGTTATAGTGGTGTTTGGGCTTAAATGCTGTTCATTATTTGATATAGGTCCTTATTCTGGCAGTACTGTTATTATCTCAGGAGTTATGATATATAATGAAATTTTGATTCTCCAAGAAGAGATAGACAGAAATGTATATTTGCTAATTACTCCAGCCAAACTATTTACGATGGGTGATTAGCCAGGATTATTATGTGTTTAAGATTAGCAATTACTTAAGCCTGGGCTTGACGTTTTTATGACGGCTATCAGAGTGAGACTAAGATGTGTATTGTGTTAATTTCTGTCAGGGGGTTTATGATGCCTAAATCAAGGAGTTATCTGTTTGACATGCTTTAATTTTGATGTTGGTTAATTTGGTTAAGATGTTCTGCTGTCTATCAACATGCTAATAAGGATGTTTGGAATGCAGCTAAGAGGTTGTTCTTATAGGAGATGCACATCCTGGGATTATGGAAAGGGAATCACTGCTGTTATGTGTCTCCTATTGTTACAAAAAATGATAGCTGAATTAAACATTTTAAATAACATGGCTGTCCTGTGTCATCTCACACAGGTTTTGGGGTGCCCAGTAGTCATTATCATCACACCACTTTGTTCTAGTTTCATAGTCCTGCCCTTGGTGTCAGGAAGTCTGCATAGGTGTTAGTTCCTTGATTTGCATGGCTTAAGGTGCAGTCAAATTGCTGGGGAAGAGCAAACTTATCAACATCTACATATCTAAAGTGTCTGCTCTACCTGTGTGGATATAAATGCTGGGGTATCTTCCCAACACTCACTAGAACTAAGGAAGTAGGTTGGAGAAGCCATGAAAAATCTTTAACAATATAGGAAAGTCCAATTAAATGTTAATAACTACTACAAGATATATCATGACTTGGATAAACTACAACTGTCACAGACAAGAGTGTAAGATATTTTTATTTTAGCTCTCCTGCTGCCCACATCTTCTAATGCCTCTCTGTTGACGAGGAATCTTCCAACGAAGTCTGCTAGGAAGCTGAGACTTCCAGGAATGTCAATCATCTGTGTCTCCTGCTATGCCTTCTGGTTCTTTCTGCCAACTTCAACACCACTGCAGGACACTGTAGTGACAAGAAGGTTGGCAGGAGGAATCACTGGGGACTGTGAAGACAGAACACTGGAGATCATCACTGAATGAATAGCTACTTTCCCAACAGATTTCTGGGGACAATTCCTCTCAATGGAGAAGCGCTTGGCAGCATGGACAGAAGAAGAGGAGGAAGGGGCAACATGGTTGAAATTTTACAATCTAACTGTACAATTCTGACTAAATTAGGTAAATCTGTAGGAATTTCTGTAATGTTCTTAACTACGAAAGAGCCTTGGGGACATCCTAAAAAAAAAAAAAAATCAGATTTTTTAACTTAAAAACTTAATAACTTTAAAACTCAGAATTTAGATTTTTCTAATGTAAGCATTCTAATTTGTAATATCAGAATTCAGACTAAAAACTTAAAATTCAGAATTTGAATCATATAATTCTGACTCTGAAACTCTGAACTGTGCCTTTGAAACTCAGAATTCTGACATTTATTTTCAGAATTCTGAGTTTAATCATATAATTCGGAGCTTTAACTTAGAATTCTAAAATAAAACCCGAATACTGAGCTTTAATCTTAGAAATTAAATTTTCAGACTCAGAGTTTTGGATTTTAATTACAGAATTCTGTTAATAGACACAAAATTTGGACTTTAATCTCAGAATTCTAACTTTTAAACTTAGAAATTCGGACCATAAATTCAGAATTCTGAGATATTAATAATGTCAGAATGATGACTTTTAATCTCAGACTTTTGACTTTTATTTGTAGAATCCTGATTTTTAACACATTAATGTCAACATTTCGTTTCATAAATTTATTTTTGAAAGGCCCCAGGGTTCTTCCATATTACAATTAGAGACACAGAATTAAAAACATGTTGGACTTGTGTGTGCAAGGTCAGAAAATTGCCAGCCTATTTATTACAAAGGTAAAGACACTAATTAGCCACATTTAAATATTTTAACAGACGCCTCTTAAAAATAATATCCTGCTTTCAATTAGATAATCTTTTTTAATAACCTCCTCAAGCACCCTGAGCATACCCAACCAACTAATGTACACACCGCTGATCCTTTACATATGAATGGAATGCTGGCTTCTTGTAACAAAATATAAGTCAGCTCAATATTTAAAAAAAAAAAAAAAAAAAGAAAACAGCGAGTCACTATATTAATTGAAATAAAACATAATTTATAAGCAATAAAGTCAACAATTATTACTCAGCTATGTATTAATCTCAAAGCTGTGTAGTCAAAGAAGGCAACAAATATGAGCTAAGTGTGATGGCCATATTAGCCGGTTTAGGAAAACAGCTAAATACTAATTGCTAGCTGTCGTATGGAAAGTGGTAGCCAAGAATGATTTTGGCTATTCATTGTGACAGGCCAACGATAAGTAGATACTGCTTTAGCTTCTAATGATAATGAGATGCTACAGGCTTCTTCGGTTATTTACCGGGAAATATTATATCATATTTTTAACTTTCTCTGCTGAAAATAAAGAGAAAAAGAATTGGAATTGAAGAATCACACTTTACCGTAAAAAAAATTATGATGAATTATTTAAAAAAATTAAACGTAGTTATTTTTGTATCTAAAAGGACACATAACACCCCCTTCTAAGATTGGAAAAATTGCAGCATTTTAACGCGCAATCTTGCCTCTAACCAGATACATAAGCAGATATTTCAGTTTTAGGACCTGTTTGTAACTAAAGCTGGATCTCAACTTGCATTTGTGAAACCTAACAAAAAAAAAAAACACAACACAAACATATATTTCCATGTTGTACTCCTTCAAAAAAAATCCGGTAAATAAATCTAACCGTTTTCCCCACTAAAAAAAAAAAACTGCATTTTTGTAAGAACTTACCGTCACATCCTTTTTTCTGAAGTTCATTGACAGACGTAGCTCCATCTTCATTATTAGTAGGGTTATGCTCCTCCCATCAGGAATAGGCATTAGGCAGGCAAAAAGCTTAACCACACCTATGGGGGATGTCCCTGCAGGCATAACCCCTCACACTCTGCTATCATTAATCAGTTTAGTTGCAAGCAGTGTTTAGAAGTAAAAAAAATACACTCAGAAGTAGAGGGGCGGGTGCTGCATCTGTCAATGAACTTTAGAGAAAAGGATTTTACGGTAAGTTCTTACAAAAATCCAGTTTTCTCTATCGTCCCTCGACAGACGCAGCTCCATCTTCATTACTAGAAGGGATGTCCCAAAGCCGTATATTTATGAGGGGTGGGAAAACAACGCAAAAAAACGTTAAGTCCCCCAAAGGCTAAAGGTAGCCAATCAAGTAACATGGAGCTCAACCAGGAACATCCGGAGCTCTCTCAGAACACAATTATACTCTCAAAGAGAAACTAAAAAAAGAGTTCTCTTTCAAACTGCAGCCTGCAAAACCTTGCAGCCAAAAGAAGCATCCGCAGATGCCAACACGTCTACTTTGTAGAATTTTGTAAATGTATGCAGACGACCAAGTTGCCGCCTTGCACACTTGCAGCACCAACGCCTGATGGTGAAAAGCCCAAGAGGCACCCAGCGCTCTCGTAGAATGCGCCTTCACTGGGAAAGGAGGAACCTGACTCCTCAGTGAATAAGCCTGTACCACCATCTGCCTGATCCATCTGGAAATGGTTGCAGCAGATGCAGCCAATATGCTAGCAAAAAACAAGCGAGGATGCACCTTCAGTGATTCACAGCATGAGAAGTTTGATTTCCACGTACGGTGATAAATCTTCCTGGAAGTCGACTTCCTAGCCTTCAAGAGCGTAGGAATCACAGAGACAGAAAGAACCCTATCCCTCAACACCTGGCTTTCAACAGCCATGACGTCAAAGCCAGCGACTGTAAAGCAGAATCGAAGATCGGGCCTTGAGACAGCAGATCTTTACTGAGAGTAATTCTCTAAGGAGTATCGGCGACCAGCCTTATTAGGTCCGCAAGACCGGGGAGACTAGTCCGGAGCCACCAGAATGACCAGAATGCATTCCACCTCTATCCTGCGCAGAAGCCGCGGCAAAAGTTTTAATGGGGGAAATGCATAAATCAGCCGATACTGACCCCAAGGAGCCACCTGTGCGTCTGTGGCGTCTGCCAGAGGATCTCGAGACCTGGCTACGAACCTCTGAACCTTCTTGTTGAGGCGAGAAGCAAACAGGTTGACCTCGGGAGTCCCCCACCGAACACACAGGAGATGAACACCTCCGGGTGCAGGCACCACTCCCCTTGATCCAACACATGACGACTTAGGTAATCCGTCTGCCAGTTTTCCACACCCGGAATGTGTACAGCAGAGAGGGCTGGAACAAAGCTTTCTGCCCAGGCCAGAATCTCGGCCACCTCCTTGGCTGCCAAGACACTCTTGGTGCCCCCCTGGTGATTGATGTAAGCCACAGCCGTGGCGTTGTCTGATCGATTTCGAACCGGACAATCTTTCAGACGAGTTGTCCAATGACGCAGACATAGCTTTATTGCTCTGAGCTCCAAAAATTTATCGGAAGTCTTGACTCTTTCATTGTCCAGGTACCCTGGACACAGACCTTCCCCAGCAACCCGCCCCAGCCCGACAGGCTTGGTTACAACTGTCCAAAACAACGGAAGGAAGGACTTGCCCTGGCACAGAGCTGTAGACTGAATCCACAACAGAGCAGACTTTGTGTTGTGTCTCAACCTAATCAAAGAATCCAAGGACTTTGGATCCTTGTTCCGTTTGACCGTTTGTGTGGAACTGAGAAAAGGGGACCGTCTTGAAGGGCGATACCATCAGACCCAAGGCCCGCATGCAAACTTGAAATTGATGTTCCAACCGAACTCTTGTAGAGTCCTGACAGTGATCTCCAAATCCCCCAACAAGGCTGAGTGAGAGTCTGCTCTCAACAGGAGATCGTCCAGGTACCCTAATACCGTAATCCCCCGCTGGCGTAACAATGCCAATACCAGAGCTAGAACCTTGGTAAACACTTTGGGAGCTGAGGCGAGACCAAAGGGCAACGCCACAATTGATAATGTTCCTCTGCTACTGCAAAGCGAAGAAACCACTGGAGTCCAGCATAAGTAGGGATGTGTAGATATGCGTCCTTGATATCTATGGAGGCTAAGAACTCTACCTGATGAAGAGGTGGCACTACTGAGCGGATGAATTCCATCCAAAACCTCTGTACTCGCACAAAGCAATTCAGAGCCTTGAGATCAAGAATGGGACACACCTTGCCCTCCTTTCTGGGCACTGTGAATAGGTTTGAATAAAACCCTTGAAACCGTTCCTGAGATGGAACTGGTACAATCACTCCTTGCGACAGCAAATCTTGTACCGCCCCACGCAGGTCCCGTAGTCGGACTGGGGATAATTGTAGGTTGGACGGAACAAACCTGTCAAATGGACGAGACCGGAATTCGATCTTGTACCCTGATCGAATCACTTTGTAAACCCACTTGTCCTGAATCACGGAAGCCCAGGGTTACTGAAAGAAACAAAGACTTCCCCCCCATCCCAGAACCGGGTGAGGGTGCTCCTTCACGAAGCTGAGGACTTGTTGGCAGGCCCAGATTTTCCAGACTTAGTCTTTCCCAACCATGGCTTCTTGGAACCCCCAGAAGACCTGAACGATTTTTCTTTCTCTTTATTTAAAGGAAGGCCCCCACCTAGGACGTGGCGCTTTACTTTTAGAAGATTGGGGCAGATTAGTGCTCTTACCCCCGTGATACCTGTGATCAACTCGTCCAGAGAAGATCCAAACAGCCTCTCCCCTGTAAACGGAAGATCAGCCACAGCCTTTTTTGATGCCTGGTCAGCCGACTAGCATTTCAGCCACACCAAGCGCCTAATCGCAATCCACACTGCTCACGTCCTGGCCACTAACGAAGCTCAATCCAGGGACGTATCATACATGAATACCAGAGCTTGAGCCAACTGGTCTAGTAATTCCAGCACCGCAAGGGGGAGCCTTTTAAGTAACTTCACCCATTCAGTAGCAGTCTGCGCTACCAGAACATTCACAAAGGTAGTCTTTAACCTGTGACCTGCCACCACGTCAGGGCCGGCGCGACCCATAAGGCAGCTCAGGCAGCCGCCTGTGGGCGCCAGGGTGGTGGGGGCGGTAAATTGTCATATCTCCTGGTCCTGGATTGGTCCTGGAGTCCCGGCGAATCCTGGCGCAGAGCAAGTTACGGCACTTGGCTGCAGTCACCTGCCCGGGAGGGGCGCGCCGCGCACTAATTTTGGACACACATCAGGCAGCACCAGTTTCCCAACCCCCCGACCCGCTGCCCCCCCCTGCAGCCTGTGCAGTGCCGTACGATCTCCGCTCGGCTCGGCTCCACATTCTCCCCAGACCCCACCCACCGGCCGCCTTTCAGAAGCCACCCTCTCTTCCTCCCACGGCTCTGATGTATTCCTGTAAACAAACAGGAGGAGTCAGGGAGGAGGAGGGAAATCATGCCATGCTCCGAGTCCGCGCTGATCTGAGGTCTGTGAACTGTGAGTACTACAATTCAGATGACACGGGGAGGGGGGGCAATATATATGACGGGGAGTTACAATATAGATGACATGGGGGGGCAATATAGGTGACACAGGGGAACAATATAGAGGATACTGGGGGGGGTAATATAGATGACACTGGGGGGGGACAATGACACTGGGGGGGAACAATATAGATGACACTGGGGGGGGGGACAAAATAGATGACACGGGGGGAACAATATAGATGATACTGGGGGGGACAATATAGATGACACTGGGGGTGTGGAACAATATAGATAACACGGAAGGGGGGATAATGTAGATGACATGGGGGGAACAATATAGATGACACTGGGGGGGACAATATAGATTACATGGGGGGGAATAATATAGATGATACTGGGGGGGGAATAATATAAATGACACTGGGGGGGACAATATAGATGATACTGGGTTGGACAATATAGATGACACTGGGGGGGACAATATAGATGATACTGGGGGGAGGAATAATATAAATGACACTGGGGGTGTGGAACAATATAGATGACACGGGGGGGATAATATAGATGACACTGGAGGAGGGACAATATAGATGACACTGGGGGTGTGGAACAATATAGATGACACGGGGGGGGGGATAATATAGATGACACGGGGGAACAATATAGATGACACTGGGGGGGCATATAGATGACACTGGGGGGACAATATAGATTACACAGGGGGGAATAATATAGATGACACTGGAGGGGGGACAATATAGATGACACGGGGGGACAATATAGATGACACAGGGGGGAGGGACTTATTCTAGTCACACATCAGGCAGCACCAGTTTCCCAACCCCCCGACCCGCTGCCCCCCCCCTGCAGCCTGTGCAGTGCCGTACGATCTCCGCTCGGCTCGGCTCCACATTCTCCCCAGACCCCACCCACCGGCCGCCTTTCAGAAGCCACCCTCTCTTCCTCCCACGGCTCTGATGTATTCCTGTAAACAAACAGGAGGAGTCAGGGAGGAGGAGGGAAATCATGCCATGCTCCGAGTCCGCGCTGATCTGAGGTCTGTGAACTGTGAGTACTACAATTCAGATGACACGGGGAGGGGGGGCAATATATATGACGGGGAGTTACAATATAGATGACATGGGGGGGCAATATAGGTGACACAGGGGAACAATATAGAGGATACTGGGGGGGGTAATATAGATGACACTGGGGGGGGACAATGACACTGGGGGGGAACAATATAGATGACACTGGGGGGGGGACAAAATAGATGACACGGGGGGAACAATATAGATGAGACTGGGGGGGACAATATAGATGACACTGGGGGTGTGGAACAATATAGATAACACGGAGGGGGGGATAATGTAGATGACATGGGGGGAACAATATAGATGACACTGGGGGGGACAATATAGATTACATGGGGGGGGAATAATATAGATGATACTGGGGGGGAATAATATAAATGACACTGGGGGGGACAATATAGATGATACTGGGTTGGACAATATAGATGACACTGGGGGGGACAATATAGATGATACTGGGGGGAGGAATAATATAAATGACACTGGGGGTGTGGAACAATATAGATGACACGGGGGGGATAATATAGATGACACTGGAGGAGGGACAATATAGATGACACTGGGGGTGTGGAACAATATAGATGACACGGGGGGGGGGGATAATATAGATGACACGGGGGAACAATATAGATGACACTGGGGGGGGCATATAGATGACACTGGGGGGACAATATAGATTACACAGGGGGGAATAATATAGATGACACTGGAGGGGGGACAATATAGATGACACGGGGGGACAATATAGATGACACAGGGGGGAGGGACTTATTCTAGTAGGAGGGATGGATATTAAATCCGACCACCACCCCCCTCAGCACAAAGCCTCCCCCCTCCAAAGCGCCCCGTAGGACAGTGACCACTTAGCTCCCACCATCCCACAAATTAAAAAGATACAGGCTTCTACAAAGGGGCCAAACAAGGCATCTGCGACCCTTGGCACCCCGCTAGAGATGTGGATCAATCACCTCAGGTGCCCACATTAGTGCCGACCTGTCAGGCAAGTTAGTGGAGCCAGGTGGTGGAAATTTTTTTTTACTACTGTACTACACAATCCAGTGCAGGCAAACACATTACTTTTGCAACCTGCATTTGGGGTGTCATTAAGTTAACATTGACACCCACAGCAGATTGCAACTACAGTGCGTTTTGAAGAATGCGGTGCAGGAAGCGCAAATATCATTTGGATTTGTGGGCTTTTGTTCTTTTCTCAGGAAAGGCCCACAAAAAGCAGGACAGTTGGGAAGTATTTTTGATTGATTTGTATTAAAAGGGGGAGATTTGTACTGGGAAGGGGGAATTTAGGTGGGAGGATTTATGAGAGAACTGCACAGTAGACTGATGCTGGCATGGGGGATTGGGGGGGGCAGAGGATTTGTGTTGGGAAGGGGTATTTAGGGGGTGGAAAAATAATTGTGCTGGGTAGGGGGATTTGGGGGGAGAGAATTTGTGCTTTTGTGCTATAAATGGGGAAAAGATTTACTCTGGGAGATCTGCGCTAGAAGAGTGATTGGGTTTGGGGTTTTTTTTGCTGGGAAAAGAAATTTGGGGGGATTTGTTGTGCTGGGAAGGGGGATTGGTGGGAAAGAGGATTTGTGCTGGGGGTATCTGGAGAGGGGGTATTGGGTGGGAGAGCATTTGTACTTGAAATGGGGGGTTGTGCTGGGAGGGAGGATTAATTCTGAGAGGGGTATGGGGGGGAAGGAGGATTGGTGTTGGGAGGGGAATTAAGGGGTGTGGGGATAAGTGCCAGGACAGGGGGATTGTGCTGGGTCTGGGGAGGTAGAAGTGGGGGAGCATACAAATTAGTGCTGGAGGGGAGGGAGTGGGGATTTTTGCTAAAAGGGTGAAGTTGGGGGGGGGGGATTATTTTGTACTCTCCTTACCACTACACTCCTGTCCCCTGCATTCTGTACATTACACACTCCTGTTCCCTGCATTCTGTGCATTACATACTCCCGTCCCCTGCATTCTGTGCATTACAAACTCCCGCCCCCTGCATTCTGTGCATTATATACTCCCGTCCCCTGCATTCTGTACATTAGACTCTCCTGTCCCCTGCATTCTATACATTACACAATCCTGTCCCCTGCATTCTGTACATTACACACTACTGTCCCCTGCATTCTATACATTACATACTCCTGTCCCCTGCATTTTATACATTAAATACTCCTGTCCCCTGCATTCTGTACATTACATTCTCCCGTTGCCTGCATTCTATACATTACATACTCCTGTCCCCTGCATTTTATACATTAAATACTCCTGTCTCCTGCATTCTGTACATTCCATGCTCCTGTCCCTTGCAGTCTGTACATTACATACTCCTGTCCCCTGCATTCTGTACATTAATACTCATGTCCCCTGCATTCTGTACATTACATATTCCTGTCCCCTGCATTCTGTACATTACATACTCCTGTCTCCTGCATTTTGTACATTACACACTCCTGTCCCCTGCATTCTATACATTACATACTCCTGTCCCCTGCATTCTGCGAATTACATATTCCTGTCCCCTGCATTCTGTACATAATGTTCTCCTTGACCCTGTTCTCTGTGTGTCATGTATTCCTAAACCCAGCACCGACTACAGCTTTCTGTGTGTTACACATTGTATTACACATCCTGGACCCCTGCAGTCGGCGTTATGCATCCTTAACCAAACACTAACTGCAGCACCCTGTGCATTGCACATCGTCGACCCCTTGCCTTACATACTCCTGCACTATATACACAATACTGTACATTACATACTCCTGCACTATATACACAATACTGTACATTATATACTTCTCACCAAAGTCTTCATTATCTCAACAGTTACTGGTTGCTATGCAGTCCCTGACTATTTTAAAGAAGGTCTTCTTTAAGGTAGGCTCAGATAAAGTGTAAGCTCTCTGTATATTTTCATTGTGTGCAAAACCATATGCAATGGAAGCTTTGCATTCTTTTTTTTGTGATTATTGTGCTGGGGTTTATAAGTATTTGTGAGATTCTTGCTTGTAGCATAGCAGTAAAAGCATATTTTATGGGTACAAGTGTTTAACCACACTCTTAAAGCGGAGTTCCACCCAAAAGTGGAACTAACGCTGATCTGTTTGCACCACCCTCCCCTCCAGTTTGGCACCTTTCAGGGGGGAGGGGGGAACGGGTACCTTTTTTTGACAGGTACCCCTCCCCACTTCCGGGAGACAGTGCTGCAGCGCCATCCCTCGGAAGTTCAGCCCCCTCCTCCTTCCCCCGCCACTGGGGCAATTACAAAGTGCGGCGCGCTTTAGGCATGTGCAGTAGGGAACTGGCAGTGAAGCTGAAAGGCTTCACTGCCGGTTTCCCTTATGACAAATGGCGGCGGCAGCACCTGACAGCCGCTCCCGAAAATTGTCTGGGGTGCCCACATCGCAGGTTCCCTGGACAGGTAAGTGTCTATATATTAAAAGTCAGCAGCTACAGGATTTGTAGCTACTGATTTTTAATTTATTTTTCCCCACGCAGAACTTTACTTTAAGCTACGTGCACCAGAGGTCACTTCCCCCCTCAAGCTCCCCTCATTCTGAAGTTTAAAAGTTATAAGGAATGCAGGTGAGGGGGGGGGGGCACCAAAATGCACCTTTGCCTGTGTAGACAAAAATCCTTGCACCGGCCCTACACCACGTGTAATTGGCGGGACAACGATTCTATCCGTCTATCCACAGGATCCGGAAAAGTTGGCGATTCTTGCACTGGTACCAGAGTCGCCTTACTGGCCACCGGAAAATCTACTTTTGGTGGAACAGTCCACCTATTGGACATCACCTCTGCAAAGTGGTAACGGCGTGCAAAACGCTTAGGCACCACCAACGTGTGCTTAATGCGTCTCCATTGTTAATCTACAATCGAGTGAAAACTATTCTGGGCAAGGAAACACTTTCCCCGGATTTGTGGGAGCCAAAAGACACCTGCGAACCTGACGTTGTAGGTTCATTAGCCAATTTTACAGTTTCCCACACAGAAACTATCAGAGCTTCCACCGCCAGAATGCGAAGACACCGACCCCTCAAGGTAGTCTGCGTCTGCAGGGACCATATCTATCTCAGAGTTCGAAGACCCTGCTGATGTAGGAAAGGGCGAAGGGCGTTTGCGGCTGGCAGCACCAGAAGTGACCAAATCTACCTTGGACATTAAATTTTGCAAAAAGACTGTAATCCCTGGCTGAGACTGGGAACCAAAATGTCCCACTATAGCTCCCAAGTAAAATTATATCCTGGGACTCCAAGTTATGTAATAAACATTTTTAGGGTACTGTCCCTTTAAGACCGCGAAAAACGCGGTCCTGCCGCTAACACTGCAGGCTCTCAATCCCTGATAATTATATAATAATAGCAGAGCAGATGAGGAAAAACCCAGCAAAAACGTTACCAGACCACAAGAAGCTGCCAGCACCATCAGTGTAAAAATGAAACTGATACTGACTGAACAGGAGGAGGAAGAGAAAACTCTGCCTCTATCTGTAGGAAGCCATGCTGCAAACCTGTCCAGCCCACGGACCTCAAAACATGGCCGCTCATACATTCTCAATGGGGAATTATATAAAATGGCTGCCCATGCAAACTTAATAGGAACATAGAAATCATGAACCACAGCAAAATGGCGGCCCCCACGGCGAGCCATGCTGTCTCCAGGACCAACCAAAAGGGGTCCCAGAACAATAGGCATCTAAAGGTCCCTGACCAGGGACCCACAAAGGGCCATCCACCCCCCCCCCAAATAAGTGCCATAACGGCCGCTTTATTACCGCCCCCCAAGGTAAAAACCTGCTATGGGGTGGTGTAATGCAGAGGGGAATACCAGTCTAGTCCTCCGAGGTGCAAGGGAACCGAGGGAGCCCCCAAGGTCCGACCATTCCAAGGAGGGGCCCACGACCACCCGAAACCGCTTGGGGTTTGGGGGGGGCAACTTTTACTCACCATACCATGGTACCAGGTGGGCGCCACTCCGAGACAGATCACCTCCCACCCGGGAAGGGGGTGCTGTCAGCCAAGGGGAAGCTGCGAATCAGGGCGTTCCAGCGAGACTGTCCACTCGCAGGCTCATCCCCATCCATCAGGGCACTGTCATGGCGAGGCCTAGTTCTGGACAATAACCTGCTCAGGCTCGATGGCCAGGCTGGGAGACCTTAAGGATCTAGATTATCCAGTGCGAAATCCGGCTGTTTCTTGTAGTTCCTATGGATCTTGGTCCTCAGGAACTAACTAGTGAAAAAATAAAAAAATCACACACTTTCCCTGTTACAACTAAGACCAAAGTCCCAGCAGGGCTAGATCCTATTCCTAACACTAGGCAGAACAAATTGATTAATGATAGCAGAGTGTGAGGGTTATGCCTGCAGGGACAGCCCCCATAGGTGTGGTTAAGCTTTTTGCCTGCCTAATGCCTATTCTTGATAGGAGGAGCATATATCTACTAGTAATGAAGATGGAGCTGCGTCTGTCGATAAACAATAGAGAAATGTTATTTTTAAGTATTAACTCGACATTTCGTAGTATTTAAAATTTTCTGTAAGGAAAAAAATGAAATGATAAAATCAGAGTAATTTTCTAATCAGCAGTAGATATCCAGCAAGTTTCTGCAATGAAAGAAAGCATATACTTGCCATTCCAGTGGCCAATTTCTCCTACATCCCCTCCATTCTAGTTCTGCAAATTTGGAAAGCCTTTTGGCATTGGACATTTTAAAAAATGTTGGATGCCTGTGTCCCCTACTGTGTATTGGTTCCTTCTTCCAACCCCTATGTTACTGCTGTTGTCCTGCAGTGACATAGGGGGTTGAAGGAAAGAACCAGCATGTGGTAGTAGGACACAGGAATCTGACACTCCTGGAAGTGTTAAATGCCAAAAAAAGACTTTCAGAGTCTGCAGAAGCAAAATTTAAATGAAACAGAAAAAATAGGTCAACAGAGAGGTGGGTATATTCTGCATTTTACTGGTGGTGACCTGCTGGATTAAAATATTTAAAGGCTGGACAGATAGCCACTATAGTTCACTTTAGGCTGGATTCTCACCTAACAGCATATTTTAAAGGCTGTTGAAATGCATATCAATGCACATTGGACATGCACAATGCTCTTAGTCCTAGAAGTCCACCTATTCATTTTGAATGGTTCCCCAAAAAGCATTCATGCAGTAAATAATGCACCTGATCCTTAACGCACCAAAAGTCACACACCAGAAAACACGTGCTGTTTAGCAATGCTTAAGGCTCCGTTCACATACTGGCAAATTGGATCGCGGGCAGAATCGCTGCGATTCTGTCCGTGATCCTGAATTATTGTAAATCTTGGGATGCCCGTGCGATTCCCGTGACGTGCAATGGCACCCCAAATGCAGCATGATTTTGCTGCGATTGTCGTCCGATAAATCACAGTTAAATTGCACAAACAGAATCGTGGGACACTTGTCGCCCCCAAAAAAAGTACAAGAACTGCTCTTGGACGACAGGCGTCCAGCGATTCTGATTTCGTGATTTTACTGTGATTCATCAGGCGACAATCGTGGCAAAATAACGCCGCGTTTGGGGTGCCATTGCAAGCCCCGGGAATCGCACAGGCATCCCACTATTTGCAATGATTCGGGATCAGGGGCAGAATCGCCACGATTCTGCCCCAGATTCGATACGCCAGTATGTGAACGAAGCCTTGGAGAAAAAAGGGTCAGGCACATTTTGTGGTGCATGGTAGTGTCTTGAGGACCAACAGAAAATAAATATAACACATGTACTACAATGGGCCTTAGCAACATGCCTACCAAGGCCTAACAACGTGCTCACATAGGTGTAAGTGGGCCCATAACCTTTTTTTCAAAGAAATCTTTGTCGTGCATGGAATTTTAACACGGTATACAATGTCTAGCATACAGTAATGTAAGAAAAGAAAAAATAAACAGTCTCAATGCAAAAAAGAAGTCACCACAGTAAACGCTAAAGCTTTTGTATGAGGATTCTGTCATTTGGAGCTCAAAGTCTCAGTGGTTTCTCTGCTCTGCATCAATATATTTTTCTAGGGCGTTTAAAGGAAAAGTTTCCGCCCATGTTCATTTTTAGCGCACCAAGGTGCCCAGAAGATAAAAAATGTATAAATAATATTCTGTGGTCAAGGAAAAAAAAAATCAATAAACACAGCTCTTCGCACCACAGCGAATAAAAAATCACTTATCTGAAAGTACTGTATATATAAACAGATGTGCAGTGCTGCATGCATAAAATAAATAAATACATAAAAAAATATATGAATATACTAATAAATAAATATCTATCTATCTATCTATCTATCTATCTATCTATCTATCTATCTATCTATCTATCTATCTATCTATCTATCTATCTATCTATCTATCTATCTATCTATCTATCTATCTATCTATCTATCTATCTATCTATATTATTTAGATATTGATTTTTAAATCATTTATTTTAAGTACAAGATACATGGGTTTTCCTCCTGCAGCTCATTTGTCCACCTTGAGTGTACTATAAATCAGACTGCAGAGGTTTTTTTTTTACAAAAACTGGGGCAAAATGTATGCTGTTACCCAAAGCGATCAATCAGGTTTCATCTTTCATAACTTGGAAAAGTGAAGGAAAGAATCGAATTGGTTTGCACCAATCCCACTTTTGTGTCATTAACCAGTGTGATTAGCCTTAGCTGGTTAGGTTATGCTCAGTGTCATACCTATTTGTAATTGAACCCTATTGACAAGACTATCCATAGACTTGCACTAAAGTAGATGGATTTGGAAAGGAAAGTCTTCACTAAACGGCAATGGTGTTGCATCTGTGGGTACAGGTTCCTATTTAACGGTCTCTGAGGGAATAAAGTCTACCTGTTGCCCTCCACCTGATGACTGCATTAATATGCACATAAAGGCTTGTATAACCTGGCAGTAAGCTAGAGAGGATAACTGCATATCCATCTGTCAGCTGAGACTTATGGTCACCTTGGAGTACAATAATAATAATTGCAGCATACATAAGGCTAGGCCTATCCACGTGGGTGCAGGGATAGTAAGCTCTAACCAGAATGACTTGGAGCAGCAATAAATATTTGTTACAAGTGTACACTGTGCTTCCTGAATAATAGTACAGCACAGCTCTTATACTAATGCAAGTCTCAGACCTAAAACAGTTCATTAAACATAGTACAATTTCTAAGCTTATCTTTGTATCCTCTCAGCTGTTCTGCAATGGTGCTGACTGCACTATCTGTCATGCTGGCTCCCTGGCTGACAAGTTGTTGCACTGACCTGTATCAAGTATGCAACCGATGGAGTCGGCTCTTCTACTCTGCACACTTGTCTCAGGGGTATGGAAGTTGATGGATCAGCATGGCAGCCAGGTAATTTGTATTTTTATAAGAGGAGTTGTGAACAATGGCAGCCCCCTTATTTTTATAAATACAGGTGTCTTTAATTATCAGTAGAACAATAAACCAGAAGACAACTTTTATAAGAAAACCTGTAAAATTGGGGTTAATGATAAAACCCAAGAGTAAGTCATCATAAGGAAAGCCACTGCTGTAATACTTACATATGCTTTGTAATCACATGCTTGGAAGATTAGTTTTTCGGGGTGATGCTGCCAGTACTGGAATGGTATGGAGCCAGTGGTTTCATTGGGGGCTCGCAAGCTGATGGAAGGTTCTCCCCAATCTCCTGTCTGAAAATCATATTTACTCTAAAAGTAACAAGTGTCAGTTTAGTAGATTGTACAAGAGATACTCAGTGCACATGGAACACCATGGACAATACGTACATACTCCGAAACGGAACAAAGACAATCTTCGAACAACAAGAAGACATTTATCAAAACTAAAGAAAGGTGTTAAGTTATTCATACAGTAGAAAAACCATTGGTTGATTTGATTTGATTTCCTAATCCGACTGTAGGAGGTTGCCACAAGCCTAATGACTCAAGGCTGTAAACTTTGGTTTGTCAGTGTCATGATTTATTAAGGACAAACCAACCAAGCTAACTTAGTCAATGTCCGAAAAATATTTGCCGAGAGCTGACAGAGACTTGTACTTTACAGCAACATGTCGCCAGTTCAGACTTATAAAACTGACCCTACAGGGGATTCAGAGTGGCTGTAGTTGTGCACCGTAATGAAAATTATGGGCCGAAACCGAAAATTCAGAATGCACTTGGTCGAAAACCCAAACCAAACCTGAAATGGACAGTTTTTAAAATATATAAACACTATATTGTCAAAAGTATTGGGATGCCTGCCTTTACACGCACATGAACTTTAATGGCATCCTAGTCTTAGTCTGTAGGGTTCAATATTGAGTTGGCTCACCCTTTGCAGCTATAACAGCTTTAACTCTTCTGGGAAGGCTATCCACAAGGTTTAGGAGTGTGTCTATGGGAATGTTTGACCATTCTTCCAGAAGCACATTTGTGAGGTCAGGTACTGATGTTGGACGAGAGGGTATGGCTTACAGTCTTCACTCTAATTTAACCCAAAGGTGTTCTGTTGAGTTGAGGTCAGAACTCTGTGCAGGCCAGTCAAGTTCTTCCACCCGAAACTCGCTCATCCATGTCTTTATGGACCTTGGTTTGTGCACTGGTCCAGATGTTTTGGTGGAGGGGGATTATGGTGTGGGGTTGTTTTTCAGGGGTTGGATTTGGCCCCTTAGTTCCAGTGAAGTGAACTCTTAAGCCGTCAGCACACCAAGAAATTTTGGACAATTTCAGGCTCCCAACTTTGTGGGAACAGTTTGGGGATGACCCTTCCTATTCCAACATGACCAGTGCACAAAGCGAGGTCTATAACGACATGGATGAGCGAGTTTGGGGTGGGGGAACTTAACTGGCCTGCACACCTCCAACATCAGTGCCTGACCTCACAAATGCGCCTCTGGAAGAATGGTCAAACATTCTCATAGACACACTCCTAAACCTTGTGGACAGCCTTCCCAGAAGAGTTGAAGCTGTTATAGCTGCAAAGGGTGGGCCAACTGAATATTGAAACCTATGGACTAAGACTGGAATACCATTAAAATTGATGTGCACACAAAGGCAGGTGTCCCAATACTTTTGACAATAACGTGTATATATTGTATTTATATATATAATTGAATTATATTCAACTTTTTAATTAATTGTTTTTGAACGGCTTCTGCAGAAAAAATGTGCAAGAAAAGCTCAAGAAAAATGCATCCCTTTAAATTCTATGTATCTCTTTATACTTGTCCGTTGCACTTCCATTGCGGTGTAACGCACCTCCCTATTGAAATGCATTGAAAACATGGCACCTTTTTTTCTTTCGCCAATACACCAATAACACTATTTTCAGGTGACAATTTGTGGTGGCCTACTTGGAAGCCTGGTATTTAAATCTTGACTTTTCATAAACTGCCACTGAAACCCTGACATTGCATTCCATTTTAGAATGTGTACCTTTCAAAAAGTCCCCTGTACTGCATTTCAGGTAATGCCAGGTAAATAGATTGTTTGAAAGGTTTTTGTGCCCAAAAAAAATCATCAGCAGTGCCTATGGCAACTGGTGTTCCCTGCAATCAACCCCATGAGGTGTATAATTCTGAATTAGTGATATTTTAAGGCCTGAGTACTGCAGAGAGGTGGTCACATGTTTCTTCATGCCCAGAAGCACTAGGCATTTCCAAGACACTTCAAATGAACAAAAGTGAAGGGTGGCAATGAATATAAGTAGGTCAGAGGGTGGACTTTAAAGAAACTCAGTTTGCTCATTCAGGAGGTCTTTTAGTTATGGTGGTAAAATGTGTTTTAGTGACATTTTCTAACCTCTGCTAAGGTGGTGGACAACTTTTAAGAACATTGCAACATCCAGTGTTCAACATTTAATATGGGGGCAGATTTATTAACCTGGAGAGTGCAAAATCTGGTGTGGCTCTCATAGAAACCAATCAGCTTTCAGGCTTTATTGTAAAAGCTTAAGGCTCCTTTCACACACTCCGTCCGTTGGACGGAGTCCGTTTTTCTCAGCGGGGGATCGAGCTGCCGATCCCCCGCTGAGCAGCAGGAGGACAGCTGTGTCTCCGCACTGTGTGCGGAGACACAGCTGACAGTTCCCCATGCATCTCTATGGGGGAAATCGGATGTCAACGGACCGTCAGTCCGTTCTCACCCGATCCCATCCGATCCGATCCGCTGGACGGATGGAAAATAGGGTTTCCATCCGTCCAGATTTGACGGATCGGATGTCAGCGGACATGTCTCCGCTGACATCCGATGCCCCATAGGAATGCATGGGGGGACCGTTCAGATCCGCCAAAAAAACGGACAGGCGGATCTGAACGGTCCGCTTGTGTGAAAGGGGCCTAAATGAACAAGCTGAAGTTTGAAGCTGATTGGCTAGCGTGCACAGATGCACCAGATTCTAAGAGATCAAGTTTAAATAAACGTCCCCCTATTTTGAGTTCAATAAAACTAGAGAGTGGAAAATGAACACATAAGTTTGCTGCCGATAGTATTTACAAGGGTTTTCCCTTTTTATGAGAAAAGTTAAATACAAATTCAGATTTATATGGCCAACAATTCAAATTTTGTGATCATTCTCCGATTTTAATTTATCATTCCCCTGTGTTGTACAGTGCTTGTTGGATTACAATAATTGGTCTTTATACAAGAGATCTGCTTGGACCACAAAAGGACATGTAGTTTGGGTGCTTTTTAACTGGGGATCCAACATTTGATACAGGGTAGTCAACAAGATTTGCAAAACATTGTACTCAGTGCTTTAAATTTGATTCGATGTATAAACCAAGAAGATGTTCAGCAATCCTAATATGCAGGGGGAGATTTGGCTGCTCTTTTAGGGCTCACACACATGGATGGTTTAGGGAGGAAATAAATGCACTAGTGTAAAATCCAGGCATTTTTCTGCACCTAGTGATCCAGAGGTAGCCCATACAGCCGGCCATTGGAGTGAATGGCTGTACGTACTTGTACTCGGATAAAGGCAGGTACCAATAAACAAAAGCATCAGTCTATATCCGGGTACAAGTACATACACCCATTCACTTCTAGGGCTAGCTGTACGTGCCACTTGTGGAGCAGTAAGTACCACAGAGTGCATACATAATACACGATGCAGGAGTCAGTAGTAAGTAATGCAGTGTTCAGAGGTCAGTAGTACATAATACATGATGCAGGAGTCAGTAGTAAGTAATGCAGCGTTCAGAGGTCAGTAGTACATAATACACAATGCAGGAGTCAGTAGTAAGTAATGCAGCGTTCAGAGGTCAGTAGTACATAATACACGATGCAGGAGTCAGTAGTAAGTAATGCAGCGTTCAGAGGTCAGTAGTACATAATACACAATGCAGGAGTCAGTAGTAAGTAATGCAGAATTCAGAGGTCAGTAGTACATAATACACGATGCAGGAGTCAGTAGTAAGTAATGCAGCGTTCAGAGGTCAGTAGTACATAATACACAATGCAGGAGTCATTAGTAAGTAATGCAGCGTTCAGAGGTCAGTAGTACATAATACACGATGCAGGAGTCAGTAGTAAGTAATGCAGCATTCAGAGGTCAGTAGTACATAATACACGATGCAGGAGTCAGTAGTAAGTAATGCAGCGTTCAGAGGTCAGTAGTACATAATACATGATGAAGGAGTCAGTAGTAAGTAATGCAGCGTTCAGGAGTAAGTAGTACATAATAGAAGATGCAGGGGTCAGTAGTATGTAACGCAGAGTTTAGAGTTAAGGAGTAAATAATGAAGAGTGCAACAGGCCTGTAGTTAGTAATGCAGAGTGCAGGGGTCAGTAGTATGTAACACACAGGGCAGAGATTAGGAGTAACTACAACACATCTCCCTCAAACAAGCAAAAATACCTCCCTTCCAGTACAAACATTTACTACTTAAACTAAAACTGTCCACAGCACAAATTCCCCCCTCCCTCTGTTAAATTTACTTATCAGATCTTAGACCTCCCACCCTTTCCAGATCTTCCCCCTGGCTGTGTGATGTAAGAGCTGAAGAGTAGCCTAGAACTTGCTTCAGGTTGCATTGTCTATTTCTGCTCTGATTTGAGGCCTAAGAGGTGGCTACCACTTCTGACAGAGGGGCAGCATGAAGGGTCGGCTATCTACCCATCACATGGCCATGATCCACAGATTGATTGCATTCGACCTGTTGCCAACCTAATGTTAAGTGGCTATTACAGGAGAACTGCAGGAAAACAGCTAAATACACAGCAATTTATATATGTTAATCAATTTGTAATTCTATTTAGCCAGTCTTGTGACATGCCACACTGCACAGCAAGAAAAATCACTGTTTCTAGGATTACCTGGCTGCTAAATGGACAGAGGTTATGATGATTATTTATTGTCCAGGTTCTCGATGACTAAGCCGGTTCAGGGTGAAACGCGTTAGAGGCGTAGTATTGATAGGGTGTACGTTGTATACTACTTCTGAATAATACTACTATAATCTACCTGTGCTTGGGATGTCCTGGAGTGCGGATGTGTTCATTTGTTTTTCATTAAACATATACATAAACAGAGCAGGAAAATGCTCAGTAGTGCACCCTACCAGGAGAAATATGCAGGGCCCCAGTAACAGTGTTGGCTTTCTTTTCCTTTATTGTCCAGTTTACTTTATGGAGACACAGAGGTGACAAACAAAGCAGGATTTCTGAATGAGGAGATAAAGGTCACCTGTCTGACAGTGGATTGCAACACACGTGTAAATCAAAGGACTGACTGAGCAGAATCACAACTCCTACAGCTAATTAAACAGTAAGGTCTGGTTCACACTAGTGCTATTTCAGATGCGACTTGAGTCACACAGAATCGAATGCAAATGGAAATCACATTGATTTCTATGGTGCCTATTCGCAACAATGCAAAACAAATGTGACTTTCGGGAAAATATCTCTGCTACTTTGGTGTGATACGGCATGATTTTTCCCCCCATAGACTTCAATGGAGAAACATTAAAAATGAATGTACATGCACTTTTTGGTGCGTTTTTGCCTGCAATATGTGTTGGTTAATAAGGAGGCGGCACCTGCTGGCTACCTAACAACCGGTGAATCATCTCTGTTCTGACAGCAAGGGTGAGTCATTGGTTGTTAAGGAGCAAGCACCAACCGGCATCCTACAAACCAGTGACTCACCTCTGCTGTCAGCTGGGGGACTCTGACAGCAGAATGTAGAAAAAATTAGCTGTCATTAAAAATGAAGAAAAAAAAATGGCGTAGAGGTCTACCCATAATCCATATCAGGCCCTTTGTATCTAGTATGGATTTTAAGCAGGGCCCCACACCAATACAAATTTTTTAAAAATTACGTGAGGACCCCCCACAAGATCCATACGAGACCCTTATCTGAACAAAGCACCCTGTCCCATTGTTCATGAGAACAAGGACCTCCTTCCTACAACCCTGGCCTGGTGGTTGTGGGGGTGCGGGAGGTGGGGTGACTTATCGGAATATGGAAGCCCTTTAACATAGAGGCCCCCAGATCCTGCCCCCCCCCCTCCATGTGAGTGAGTATTAGGTACATAAAGTCCTTATTTTTTTTTTTTTTTAAATAAATAGCCCCTTGATGTAGATTCATTGGCAATCATGTTGTCCAGGAATGCAAGTTCATGTCAATGACGGTAAACGATGGCCATGACCGGGACCACCCGGTGATGTCTTTGACCAAACATGGGCATGTCTATATGAGTCTATATTGATGTCACCAGGTGGCCCCGCCCCTTGTGACATAACTTACACCACCCCCTTTGATTTTTTTATGCGGAGGGGGGAAGCGAAGCTGTCATTCGACGGCGGTAAGCAGCAGGTGCGGTTGGGTGTCAGGGGTTTATTTCCTGCGGATTGGCAGCTGTTGTTCTTTGTGATTGAGGCTGAATTACATCACTGGACGACATGATTGACGATGGATCCACATCAGGGGACTTTTTTTTAAATGAAAGATTGTGTGGTGTTTTTTTTTTTTTTTTTACATTTGACATTTTTTTGGTCAATGAGCACCGGTAAAGGGGGTTTCTAGATTCCGATAGGTCACTTCCCACATCCCCACAACCACCGAGCCCAGGTTGTGAGAAAGAGGCCCTTGTCCTCATCAACATGGGGACAAGGTGCTTCGCAAGGGGGGGGGGGGATTGCCTGGCAAAGCATCATTCATGTTAAGGGCATGTGGTCTGGTATGGTTTGGAGGGGGGAATATTGCACACTCATCCCCCACTTTCCTGGCAGGTCAGGCGGCATGCTCAGAAAAGGATTTGGTATAGATTTTGGGGAATACCTCATGGCATTTTTTTTATTTGGCCGTGGGGTCCCCCTTGAAATCCATTCCAGATTTGAAGGGCCTAATATGGATTGTGGGGGGACCTCCATACCATTTTTATTATTTTTATGACAGGCTCATTTGTTTACATTCTGTCAGCAGGAATCCGGAAGGTGCTGGCTCCTTAACAACCAATGATCCAACATTGCTGGCTAACAGCAGGGATGAGTCAAAACGCAGAAGCATAAAAAAATGAAAAATGCATGAAAAACGCAACCACAACGCACTACATAATCACACTGAAAATCTGTTCAAATTGCAGCCACACTAGTGTGAACCTAGTCTAAATATACATGCTGTGTATTTAGCTATTCTTACTAGAATTCTGCTTTAATTCACGTGAGCATTTGACTAAATCTACAACAAATTGTGTCCTAGAATGCTTTCAGAAAACAAGCATTTAATACACTTTAGCACATGTCTGTGCAGAATCTTTACTATGGGACTTCAATAAACCTCTCTAATGAAGCTGATAATGGGGGTTTCCCTACATTGAAATCTCAAGGCGCACACTACGTCTCCCTCATCATTAGCGTTGATCGGGAAGTGATCAGGCACCCAGAAGCAAGGCGCATTTCACTGTGTGGGAAATAATTACATGGTAGTGTGATCAGGGCAGGAGAAGTTTATCTCATTTACACATAAATGCAAACAAAATGACAATGGAAGCCATTAATTATATATCTGCAGTCCCCTGAACACAGGAGACAAAAATATTTCACTGGCACAAAATGTGTATGAAAGGGACACCCATGCAAGCACAGTAGACACTGCAGCCATTGGGTATTTTTTTTATTGGAATGACTGAAGTAAGGCCTGTGAAGCAAAATGATATCCTGAATTAGTATGTTTTGAACGTTCATTCCAGGATGAGAAATAATAAAAGCAAAGCTGTGCTATGTCCATACAGGAGAGAGCAACAGGTTTTCTTTAACCACTTTACCACCGGAGGATTTTGCTGTCTTCCGTCCAGGCCACTTTTTGCGATTCGGCGCTGTGCGACTTCAACTGACAATTGCGCGGTCGTGCGACGCCGTACCCAAACGAAATTTACGTCCTTTTTTTCCCACAAACAGAGCTTTCGTTTGGTGGTATTTGATCATCTGTGCGATTTTTACTTTTTGCGCTATAAACAAAAAAAGAGCGTTTATTTTGAAAAAATAACAATATTTTTAACATTTTTTTATATGAAATTCCCCCCAAAAAAGATGTAAAAAACAATTTTTTAAAAAATTTTTGGCCAATTTGTTTTATGCTACATATGTTTGGTAAAAAAAATCGCAATAAGCGTATTTTGATTGGTTTGCGCAAAAGTTATTGCGTTTACTAACAAAGGGAAAGATTTCTGTCATTTTTGGTGTTTTTTTTTTAACGCGTAATGGCGGCGATCTGCGATTTTTTTTGCGGGACTGCGACATTGCGGCGGACAGATCGGACCCTTGACTGACATTTTTGACACTTTTGGGGGTACCAGTGACATTACTGCAGTAATCAGTGCTATATATATGCACTGTTACTGTAAAAATGACACTGGCAGGGAAGGGGTTAATTTTATTGGAGAGGGAGGGGTTAATGTATGCCTGGTGCTTACTGACGTGTAGGGGGGGAGGTGACTGTGTGAGTCATGGACAGATCGGATGTCCAGCTATGCTGAACAGTCCGATCTGTCACTCCCTGTCACTATGGAGATCCGCCCGCTGTGTTTACACACAGCGGGCGGATCTCCAGACTCGATCCCCGACGATCGGGTAAGAGCAGCGGCGATCGCCGCTGCTCCTCCCCTGGCCCGACTCCCGCTGTGAATGAAAACAGCGGAGCGAGCCTCCGGCGGCGCGCAAGCGCCGCCCAGAAGGGGGAGTGTCCAACGACGTTAATACTACGTCGCTGGACGATAACGAACCACTCTGCCGCAGTAGTATTACTGTGAGCGGTTCTAAAGTGGTTAATGCCCACCTCCCCAACAGCACATCCTGTGTAGAAGTCTTGGCAGAAGCTTGAGAGGAGGGAAGGCGTAAATTGGATGATACTGATGCCATGGGGCCACCAGCGCGTCTGTGGCGTCCACCAGAGGATCCCATGACTGAGCCGCAAACCTCTGCACCTTTCTGTTGAGCCGAGAAGCCAACAGATCCACCTCGGGGGTGCCCCACCAAAGACAGCTGATGAAACACCTCTGGATGAATGGGCCACTCCCTGTGGTCCAACGCCTGCCAACTGAGGTAATCTGCCTGCCAATTTTCCCCCTGGAAAGTGTACAGCGGAGAGGGCACCAACTAACTGTTCTACCCACCTTAGAATTCCGGCTACCTCCAGAGCCACCAGGCACTCTTGTGCTCTCTTGGTGAATGACATAAGCCACGGCCGTGGCATTGTCTGATTGAATGCGCACTGGACAACACTGAAGACGATCCGTCCAATCATGCAGACACAGTCTGATCTCTCGGAGTTCCAAGATGTTGATCGGGAGTCTGGACTCTTCCAGTGTCCAGATCCCCTGAGCGCAATGCTTGCCGAGGATGCCTCCCCAGCCGAACAGGCTTGCATCCGTGGTGACAACTGTCCAATACAAGGGGAGGAAGGAATTTCCCAGCCGAAGAACCGAGGAACAAAGCCTCTATATCAGGGACTCCTTTGTGCCCCGACTCAGCCAGATCTGATTGTCCAGAGACTGCGAAGTCTTGTCCCATTTGGTCAGAATCTCCCTTTGCAGGGACCTCATATGGAACTGTGCATATGGAACTGCCTCGAAGGTAGACAGCATCAGGCTCAGCACCCGCATGCAAGTCCGGAGAGATGACCATTTGTTGGACAGCAAGAGGAGAATTGCAGCCTGCAATTTCTGGAGTTTGTCCAGAGGAAGGGGCACTCTAGCTAAGGCCGAGTCCAGAGTCTGGCCCAGATAGTCCAGCTTTGTGGACGGTACCAGAGCAGACTTCTGAAAATTCAGAATTAAGACGAACTCCCGCAGAGTTCGTATTGTGACCTCCAGGTTCTCCACTAGAGCAGAGGGAGAATGCGCTCGCAGAAGAAGACCGTCCAAGTAGCCCAGTACTGCGATCCCTCATTGGCCTAGCAAAGCTAGCACCAGGGCAAACACATTTGTGAAGACCCGAAGAGCAGATGTGAGACCAAAGGGTAATTCCACAAACTAATAATGCTTCTCTCCCACAGCAAAGCGGAGAAAACGCTGGTGCCTGGAATGTGAAGGTAGGCATCCTTGATATTGATAGAGGCGAGGAAATCCCCCTGACGCAGGAATGCCCCCACAGTTCAAATGGACTCCATTCTGAACTTCTGTACCCGCACAAAGCAGTTTAGCGCTTTGAGGTCCAGGATTGGACACACTTTGCCTTCCTTCCTGGGAACTGTGAACAGGTTTGAGTAAAAACCCTGTTAACGTTCCAAGGTTGGAACCGGGACAATCACCCCTTGAAGGAACAGGTCTTGTACCGCCCCAAACAGGCCCTGTAAGCGGTCTGGGGACAGACACAAGTTGGAAGAAAAAAACCTTGCCGGGGGGACAAGAGCGAAACTTGATCTTGTAGCCGGACCAAATTACTTTGTGGGACCCACTTGTTTTGCACCTGGGAAGTCCACGGGTCCGGAAACCAGCGAAGACGTCCCTCCACCCCCGATATGGGTGAGGGCACACCTTTATGCAGAAGGAGCCTTGTCCTTGGGTATGGAGAAGCCCGATCTTGGCTTGCCAGACTAGGTTCGTTTGGATCCTCCTGAAGAAGCCCTGAAAGGCTTTGAGCCCTAGTCAGTCGACTCTGAGGGACGAAAGAACATCTTATGAGCTGAGAAGGAAGGCCCACGTCTACGACGAGGTTCCTTGCCCTTGGTAACCTGCAGAATAAAAGTACTCTTCCCACCTGTGGAACCCTTAATGATGTCATCCAGGGTAGCTCCAAACAGGCGATCTCCTTGAAAAGGAAGAAGAGTCAAGGCCTTTTCTTAAATCTGATCCACAGACCAGCCAAAAAACACGTTGAAGGACCACTGCCAAAACAGAAAGGCGAGCCATCAGGGGAGCCGCATCCAAAGAGGCATCACAGATAAACTGCAGCCCCTGGGTCCGTCAGCTCGGGAAAGGCAGGGAGGAGCTGTTCCCCCTCCAGGTCACGGCGTAAGAGCTTAGCCCACTCGATCAGAGCTGTGACACTAGGGCAATGGTCAATACCAGCGTCAGTACCGAACCAGCCAGAGTGTACATAGTACGGGCCTCCGCCTTCCAGTTAGCCAGATCCTTAAAGGCCGGAGACTCTTCAACCGGAATCATGGCTGCCTTGTTTAGTCTGGAAACGGAGGGTCCACCACCAGTGGTACAGTCTACTTCTTAAGAATGGACTGCTCATAGGGTTAAAGCCTAGTAAAGCACTTAGGAACCCCATGGGGATGCTTTGGTCGTCCCCACTCTTTAGAGAAAATTCTGCCAAATAGGTAGGGAACGGGAAACCCCTTTGCTGCTTTGGATGGTTTGTGAGTGCCAAAGGGCACCTGCACCTCTGTCGCAGCTTCAGCTGCATCCTCCATCTTTAGGGTCTCATGCAGAGATACAATCAGTGCATCCACCAGCTTCTTTTCGTGCATGGTCACAGACGTAGAGGAAACCTCATTATCAGATGATTCCAGGCGTGTGGTTGCAGACCCAGCAGGGCAACCAACATCCGCGGTGGCCGAATCAGATTCAGGATCTGATGAGACGAGGCAGGGGAAGGCGGGGGGCACCCTGCAGCCTCACAGAGGGGATCAGGTGGGGAAATGTGCTCCAAAGACTCCATGAGTCACCAGGGAGACCCCGCAAAAAGTGTAAAACACTGCTAAGGGACAACCCCCAACGCGCTGGCAGCACCACCCGGTTTCCAGGCACAAAGCACCAAGCATCTTCAGCAGAGAGGGAGAGGACCCCACCAGACTCGCCACCCACACAAACAGGCACCTTCAGCCCCCAGGAGAATCTGCACTACAGTGCGGCGATCAGTAAGTAAAATGATCCAGGAGTCATCACCAGGGGATGTGGAGGGGCTCCCACCTCCGAAATCGCCACCCACAGGGCTCCACTGTCATGGCCGCTGCTATTTCCAATAACAAACCACAAGACCCTGACCCCCATTACCAGTTAGTGCCCTGCCCCATCCCAGGAAAGTGACAAGACCATCCAAATAGCCTCAGCGTGAAGGGGGAGCAGGATGACGGAATTGGCAAGGGGGGGTTCCTGCGGGAAGAAGGGGAACCCAGGGGTCCCACCATCCACCCCAAAATCCTCCAGGTGGAAAGGGGGGACAGCTACTCACCATACAAGGAACCAGACGGGGACCATTCCAGACAGACCACTCTCCATCTAAATGGGGGGCTGTCTGTCAGGAGGAATGCTGCGACTCAAGCCGAGACCCGGTCTTATGTGACCTCGTGAGGCGTTTAACTCGCAGGCCAGCCCCCGTCCAGTAGGGCTATGTTGCAGCAGACCTAGCGCGGAGCTGAGGTCTGCCCGCACTCGCTGGCCAGACTGGGGTGACCACTGGATCTTGATCATCCAGCCCGTTGCCCAGTCCAGCAGCTGATTGTAGATCTCCAGGAGAAAAAAAATGTTTTTTCTAAATCAGGGATCGACCGATTATCGGCAACACCGATATATCGAGGGCCGATATGCACTTTCCCGATATATCGGAATCAGCCCCGGCGGTTACCGATATTGCCACCCAGCCAGCTACCCACGGTGCCAACCAGCCACCCACCAAAGGGTGCCAGTCAGCCACCAAAGGGTGCCAGCCAGCAACCCACCACAGGGTGCCAGCCAGCCACCACAGGGAGCCAGCCAGCCACCAAAGGGTGACAGCCACCCAGCCACCCACAGTGCCAGCCAGCCACCCACCAAAGGGTGCCAGCCAGCCACCCACCCACCAAAGGGTGCCAGCCAGCCACCCACCCACCACAGGGTGCCAGCCAGCCACCCACCAAAGGGTGCCAGCCAGCCACCCACCCACCAGAGGGTGCCAGCCAGCCACCCACCCACCACAGGGTGCCAGCCAGCCACCCACCCACCAAAGGGTGCCAGCCAGCCACCCACCCACCACAGGGTGCCAGCCAGCCACCCACCAAAGGGTGACAGCCAGCCACCCACCCACCAAAGGGTGCCAGCCACCCATCAAAGGGTGCCAGCCAGCCACTCACCACAGGGTGCCAGCTAGCCACCCACCAAAGGGTGCCAGCCACCCACCAAAGGGTGCCAGCCACACTGAGTGCAAAACTGCTAGAAAAAAAGCTAGACAGTGGATTGGAGTCAGTGGACTACTGCTGCAGTAGTGCGCCACTCACTGCTGCAATAATGTGAGGTGCAGTAGTGATTTAAAATGATTGCAATGAGTGTACTACTGCAGTAGTCCACTAACTCCCCACTATCTAGCTTTTTTTCTAGCAGTTTTGCACTGACTGCAGTTAGTGATTTAAAATTATTGCAGTGAGTGCACTACTGCAGCAGTAGTCCACTGACTCCTCCAATCCACTTTCTAGCTGTTTGTTGTTGTCTAGCTTTTGTTTGTAGCAGTTTAATTTTCACTGACTGCAGTGTTAAAAACGTTAATAAACAAACATTAACATGTTAAGTAACAGATTTGTGTCGAAATTTGTGTTTTTTTGCAAAACTTTAAATGTTCAAAATATCGACGCATATCAGCCGATACCGATATGCATTGGCCAAAATATCGGTATCGGCAACGAAAAACCGATATCGGTCTATCACTAATCGAAATCCCATCAAGGAAATAGGTCCTTACGCCTGACTAGGCTATAGCAGAGAGAGGGAGTATACCCCCTGGGACTGCCCATCGGTGTAGCCAGAATTCTTTTCTGCCTAGTGTCCTACTCCTGTAGGGGCAGTATAACCAAATGGTTATGAATATCAGAAGCTGTGTCCATCAATGAACTAAAGAGAAAAAGCTTTGCCTTTCAGTTGCTCTAGTTGGAGCTTACACAGGGCTGAAGACAATCCACAAATTATCTGGCGTGTATCATAACTGATGCCCATCTCCCACACAATGTGCGTAGTCTGATTTAACCCAGACAGCACTAAAATAAAAATGTTTTAAGGTTTGTGGTAGGTAACTAATGCTTCCACCCTTCAAAAACGGTTACCTACAGAGACTAAGCGGGATGAACCAGACATATTTAAAGTCATAGATAGTGGCGAAAGTCAATTATTTACACTCGTGCATCTATATCCTCTTGCTTGGCTTGGAAGTGAAAGTAAGGCAGATATATTGTGCTGAGAAGGGTGTATTAAATGCCTCGTTTCCACTGATTGGTGCAGTTCAGTTCGGTACAGTTCAGTACGGTTCAGAACAGTACACCTTGATCAGGCTTGCGTTTCCACCGCCAACAGTACCCTTACATGATAGGCGATAGGCACTCAAAGTAGTGATCAATGTCACTTGATAGGCGTGGTGAACCAATGGTCAACCTATCAACGTTCTGCAGAGTGTAGCGCCACCCTGTTGGTAAGGTACGATTGTGCTTGGTACCCCAACGAGAGGGTCCCAAAAAAGTGATACCGTTCGGAATTAGGGTACCATTCACAACTTTGGAAACGGCAAAAATTGTGTACCGTACCGAACCGAACCATACCGCTCAGTGGAAATGAGGGTAAGGTAAATCCGCTGCTTTGGATTGTATGGGCAAAGCACACGTTTGATTTAAAATGGTTGTACAGTCAGGAGGTTTTTTTTTTACCTTAATGCATTCTATACATTAAGATAACTAGCCTTCTGTGTGCAGCAGCTCCCCTCAGCCCCCTAATACTTACCTGAGCCCCATCTCGATCCAGTGATGTTGCAGGAGTGTCTTGATTGTCCGGGACTCTGCCTCCTCACTGGCTGAGACAGCAGTGTGGTGCCATTGGCTCTGCTGCTGTTAATCAAAGTTAGTGAGCCAATGAGGAGAGAGAGGAGGCGAAGTTGGGCCCTGAATGGACGCAGGGAGCTGCAGCTTGGGTGCCCCTAAAGCAAGTTGATTGCTGTGGGTGCACTCCGCAGGAGGGTGGGGCCAGGAGTGCCGGTAAGGGACCGAAGAAGAGGAGGATCTGGCCTGCTCTGTGCAAAACCACTGCACAGAGCAGGTAAGTATACCATGTTTATTATTAACATAAGAAAAAAGGGACTTTAGTATCACTTTAAGATGAGCTTTTCTAAACCAGTGAAATTAATTTTACCATAATTTAAAAAAAAATTAGACATTTAAAGTGTATGTAAATCCTGACAATGAAAACTAGAGTACTGAAGCCAGAGAATCAAAACAGCAGCCAGGCAACTAGTATTCTTTATAATGCATTTTACAATGACAGTCTCTGATCTAGCTGCAATAGCTTTTAAGGCACACAAAAATTGTGCTTAAAGTGCACAATTGAAAATAATTTTTTTTTGCTCATTTTTGGTGCGCTTGATATACCATTCAAAAGGGTTTGATTAATAAGTATAAAAAATCTGCTGATCCTGCCGGAAATCTAGTGCTGTCCAGTGCACTGTGCAGTGTTATCTTAGGCTGTTTCCTTCCCAGTTCACCTCTGTGGACCACAGACCCCCCCGCCCTTTCCCCATGGTATGCAAAAGAGGAGAAGTAGAGAGTAGTCTGTAGTAGAGGTGCACCAAATGGAATTTGTGGTACCCAAAACCGAAACCGAAAATATAGGATGCACTTGGCCGAAAAATTGAAACTAACAGTTTTTTTTAAAATATATATATATTTTTAAATGTAATTTTATTATGTTCTACTTTTTAATTAATAAAATACATTTAAATGAAGATGAATTTATTATCGCCACCTTTAGCACAAGAAAAATGTATACCTTTATCTCTTTGTATGTTTTCACGCTGGTCCATTGGCTTCCATTGTGGTGTTAAAAATCCTGCTTACTGCATTTTTGATCAGTTAACAAAAAGCGCACCAAAAACCCACCTCCCCATTAAAATGCATTGAAAATGTAGCAAGAATGCATCAATAAAGCACCCGTGTTACATTTTTGATGCAGTTTATGAGTCACGTGACCTATGAAAAACACACCATAAGCACAGTAAATTTGTGGTAAAGTCCTGGTAAAATCATGTGTGTTTTTGGCGCCATTATTGGCACCTTTTTATCATCAAAATGCAGATAACACCATTTTCGGCTGCCAAAATTTCAGTGCATCTCTAGTTTGCAGTCCTGTCCTAGGGTGACAATTTTGCTCCTTCATATATACAGCATAGTGAGTAAACACTGTCAGTCTCATAAAGGAAGAGTTTGATTAGCAGGATCACTAGGTGAATATATAAAAAAAAAAAAAAAAAAAAACTGAAAAAAATAAATGAATGGAACCACCACAGCCATAACATCTATTTGTGGTCTGGACATCTAGACAAGGGGATCCCCAAAGTTTTTTTAAAAAAGGGCTGTTTTTTTTCCTTCAGGCTTTTGGGGGGGCCAGACTGTGGCTAGTGGGTGTAGAAAATGTCCCAGCGACAGCAAAAGTAAACAATGCCCCATCATTGGTTTAAGTTGGAGGAATAGTGCCCCATTGTTGGTATTAATGGGAGCAATAGTGCCCCATTGTTGATATCAGTGGGAGCAATAGTGCCCCATTGTTGGTATCAGTGGGAGCAATAGCACCCCATCGTTGGTGTTGGTGGGAGGAATAGGGCTCCATCGTTGGTATCAGTGGGAGCAATGACACTCCATCACTGGTTTTAGTGAAAGAAATAGTGCTCCAAGGGCCCGATAAAGACAAATAAAAGGTCTGCATCCGGCTCCCGGGCTGCAGTCTGGAGACTACTGATCTAGGCAGAGGTTAGTACAAGGGTTGTAACCCTACCCTACTCTATAAAAAAAATAAAAAAAGGTTTAAGAAACACTTAGGATTGGAAGGAACTTGTTATTGTTTTTTGATGCTTATCAAATGTTTGGGTAAGTTGGCAAAATAAAAATTCCCCCCCTCCCGCTGGATAAAAGTTAAGCCCATCCTTTAGCCATTTTGAATCTTGAAACATGATATTATCATGGCGTCATATTTCTTTCATGTACCAAGGTGCTAAGTGAAGACCATCACAAATGGAAACAAGGCTAAAGCATGGCTAGGCTAACGCATAGGCAAGAGAGAAGCACCTCTGGCGGTAATGGGAGTGGGGGGGGGGGGGGGGAGTGATCCGCTGATACTGCTGATTACTCAGTTTTACATCTAGCTCCTGCTGAAGTATATGAAGAGCATTCTCAACACCTCTGCATGAATAAAAGCTGAATATGTTGGTTGCTGTATACATTCATAAATGTAATCATATTTATTAATGCATGTTTGTTAATACTAATGTACCAACAAAATATTTGTCTCACGTAAATCGATTTGCAGTTAAAATTGTTAAAATTAATTTTTTTTAAATAAAATTGTTCCCAGTTAACCCAATATAGATCCTATAAACTCCTGCTTAGCCATAGATGATTGACTGGGTGAAGAAAATTTTGTTGGACTGGCATAAACTTTTCATACTCTAGTCAATTGCATCATGACTAATTAAAACGGACCCTAAGGGTCCTTTCACACGGGCTTTCTGCCCGACGGACTCCGTTTTGCTCATCGGGATCGATTCGCCGATCCCTGCTGAGCAGGCAGATGATAGGTCCGTCTCCACTCACTGTGCTGAGATGGACCTGTCAGAGCCTTGCTCTCCTCTAATGGGAGATCGGATGAAAATGGACCGCTTGTCCGTTTTCATCCGGTTCTATCCGACCCGCCAGATGGATGGAAAATGGGGTTTTCATGGACAGGATCGGATAGGATAGCAGCGGGTGTCAGCGGACATGTCACCACTGACATCCGCTGCTCCATAGGGGTGCATGGAGGACCTGATCAAGTCCGCCTGAAAAACTCACAAGCGGACCTGATCGGAAAGCCCGTGTAAAAGGGGCCTTAGTGGTAAAAGAACACAACTAACAGTCTGCATAATTTCTTCATTATATATGCCTTTATCTTAACATTTTTTTTACAGGAGCTAGAGGGTGAATATTTTACTGTTATATGGTGATATGCATTAACTTCCTATTTAATTGTCATTTACTGGAGACCGTTAAAAAATATCCTGAGGAAAGTAATGTTAAGCTTTAGAGGTGAAACCGTAATATCTAATCAGCGGAGCTCTGTAATGGTCATTGCTGCATATAATATGATATTTCCTCAGTCCATTGCTAAATGACACTTAGGATACATTTTAGCCTTGTCATAAAATCAGCTTTTAATAATATGAACTCGCCTCCATAGTTTTACATATATTTCTTGACTTTTTATATTAAGACCTCTTCAAGACACTTTTAATAACCTACTTTACAGTCTACATAAAGTTGAATTCAGTGGGGAAAGATAAATAAGAGCTTTTAAAGTCTGTAGTAGCTATTTTAAAAGCTTTTAAGCCCATAGGCTAAGTTAATAAAAGCACGGTTTGCTTTTTGGGTGATTTTGGAAGTTGACATTCAAATCAAGCACCTGTGAATTTAAAGTGTATCTAAAACCAAAAACAAAAAGTAATAAATTGCAGGTAACCAGTCCTTAAATGTGTGTCTGTGTTTTTTACCAGACTTTTACTACATTATTTTTACCTGGCAATCCTGCCAGTAACACATTTCCTCTCCTAGGGTGACAAGGTTGACTCACTGCACTGTATATCAAGGGGCGGCATTGTCACCTTAGCAAAGGACTACAGGACTCCTTCCTCTTCACCATAACAGAGGGTGGGGGGTGTAAATGTTGTGTTGTTCCCAGAGCTAGCTGTGAACAATTTAACTGATATGTGTTCAGCACAGGCATAGAGCACAGGAAGTTATCAGATAACAAGTAATCAGCTAACACAATACAGGCAGGATCAGCAAGGATTTATTTTCACATACTATACATACTATATATATATATATATATATATATATATATATATATATATATATACACACACATGTACATATATACATATATGTATATATATATATTTAACAAACCAAAAGGGACCAAAGAAATAACTTATCACTTGAAATGTAGGTAATGGTTGCCACCATCCTTCCTACACAAACTCTATACCAAACCTCTTTTTGGGATTTTGTAGGCAACCAAAGAAAAAAGATATCCATATATTCACATTTATTTAAAAAAGTTTTACATCGGCCCAATATATTGCGGCTCAAATTCAACAACTGGCGGGGTGGGGATCTATTGATTCTGGCGACCCATGGGCTAAATTGTTGACATGCTCTGACCCAAAGCTCTCGGCGGCCTCCCACCTGGAACTATAGCTTCCAGCGCTGCCAACTGTGGCACCCACTGCTGTCCTTCTACGGCAAGTGTTGCGGGAATTAAAGAAATTCTCAAAAACAATAGGGTTCCTTGACTATACCCCTCTCTGGAATAACCTGGCATACCCGGAGTTGGCCAAACTACAGGTCTCCCTGGGGTGGAAACGTAAAGGTCTGGTATACATGGCCCAATTATTTAAAGACAGCACATTTAAATCTTATGAGCAACTGCGGTCAGAATTTCAGCTCCCTCATAAACATTTCTATCAGTACCTACAGTTACGATATGCGACTTAGGTGTAACAGAGTATGGGCCCACTCCACAGTGCAGACTCCACGACACTTAATACAGTAATTAGGGCTACAGAGAGGAAGGGACTGATCTCCCATATGTTCCAGTGGCTTCTCTCGTGCATGCAAGACCCAGCATCCCCGAAGTGCAGAGCAGCATGGGTGGAGGACAGTGATCAGTGGGCTCAGGCTCTGGAAGTGCTGTATACCTACTCTCTGGCTCACACATTCCCCTTCGTCACTAGTCAACTGGGTTAAGCGCATCAAGACTATTGCAGAAATGGAGAAGCTCATACACCAGGCCAAAGAGACCCCTTCCAAATATAGGAAAACCTGGGCTTGCTGGATAACTTTTACAAATTCCACGGAATTCTCCCAAACCATGTACATTTTCCCACAGAACCCTCAACCCTAAAGAGAGTTGGAGGGAAAGGGAATGATACCCCTCTGCCTCACCCCCTCTCCATACACAACCCTCGCCCACCGCTGAACCGCCATCTATTTGCCACACCCCTAAGCTCCCCCTAAACCCCCACCCCCTACATTTGTAAGTGCTCTCTCACCCCCACCCTTCCTCCTAAGAAAACCAGACCCATACTTTGGGTAGTCTGGTGACAACTACCACATAGATCCTGCTCTATCTCGATTTCTCAGTTTCACAAAAGGATTATTGCCATTCACCTGCTATTCTTTGTTGTACTCTGTTACTCAATTACGTAAAGTTAGAGAATATTGAAAGTGATGTTACAATTGCTTATGTTCAAACTTTGATCCTTTAAATTGTGTATATCTAATCATGCCTGATTAGAACTTTGGTCTGTGTTGATTTGTCAATCCATCACAGAACTGTTTGTACCGATTTCTTTGAAAAGTTAAATAAAATTCTTTGGGAAAAAAGAATTTACATTTTTATTTCCATTACATATCATAAAAATAAACCTCCCTATTGTATGGGAGTAAGAGAAAACAGTTGTGTACATCATTATATTATAAAAAGAGGGTCAACATCACATGAATATACTTCATAATATGTGATACATCCAGTTGTTTGCTGTGAAAGAGGTGAACCATCACAGTAAACTTCCAACCGAAATCATCCAACACGTTTCAAACGCCAATTTACAATATGTTCTTCCTCAGGGAAGTACCACAATCATAATCACATGTCACTTAATCTATGGCCCCCAGAATTGAGCACAGACCCCAGGCAAAAAGGAGGGGAGAATAGGATATATCCTCATGCAGCAGAATGGAGATATTAATCAATTCCTATGTTTAAAACACTGTCCTTTACGCTGGCACATTCCTGCTTGTTGGTTGAGGCTGTATCTCAGAAGAAACATAAGAATGGATTAATGTCTCAGTTCCACTACATGGGGATATGTCCTATTCCCCCCTCTTTGTCTGGGGTCTGTGCTTAATTCTGGGGGCCATAGATGAAATCACATGTGATTATGTTTGTGGTACTTCCCTGAGGAAGAGCGTATTGTAAATTGGCATTCGAAACGTGTTGGTTGATTCTGGTTGGAAGTTTACTGTGGGGGTTCACCTCTATGACAGCAAACAACAACTGGATGTATCACATACTATGAAGTATAATCATGTGATGTTGACCATTTTCTCTGTTTTTATAATATAATGATATAATCAACTTTTTTCTATTACTCCCATACCATAGGGAGGTTTGTTTTTTTGATATGTGATGTAAATAAAAATGTAAAACTTTTTTCAACTAAATGCATATATATGGATATCTTTTCCTTTGGTTGCCTACAAACTCCCAAAAAGAGGCTTTGTATAGAGAAAGGGACCAAATATAAGAAGTGCACTGTTAAGGTTTAGATACCTTTTTGATGCATTTTTTTGGCCAGAGAAAAAAAAAAAGATGTTACATACACTATCAGTTCTCTTTAATAAAAAAAAAAAGCAATTTCACACAAATTGTATTGTCTTTACTTTATTCTCAGGGTGCCAGTTAATGTGCTCAGGTACTGTGTTTTAACTATACCGCACTGGATAATTACAATGGTTTGCAAATCTTGACTACTTTATCGGTGAAGGAAATCTGGAAAATCTTTCCTTGTGGATCTAAAGTTGGTCATATGTGGATCGAAATTCGGCCTTTTAATCCATGTGTCCTGGTCGACAGAAATCAAATATTAATTTGATTTTTAACTACACTCGCTGGCTGAAGAAAAAAATACAAATCATCTAAGGCTAACTTTAGATGTCACTTTTATCTCTCAAGAATTCCTCGGAAATTCAAAGAACTTTTGAAGGCCAGTTGAGGAAGTGCAGACCCAAACCTTTTATATGTGTGCTAAAATGTTGAAACCAATAAAAGCAATCTAACGTGGTTTAGCACAAAGAACTAATCTGTCGTACCTCCTAACAATCACAGAGAGAAGAAGCTGAGGCCAGTTAACATAAAATATGTAAATTCATCAGAGGATAACAAGGGCAGGACAGTTCTACCGTGTCCTTTTTTTTTACTTTGAGATGTAAAGTCTAGATACAAAAACATCAACTCTTCAATTGCATTATGTACTGGTTAAAACATACCTAAAATGTATTTCTTCGAATGCCGTTACATTCTATTATCTAGAGTTGAATACACAAGCATAACAAAAGCTTATGTTATTATATGTGTTTTACCTGAGCCATCTGTCTTTCAAGTTTTGACCTTGGTATATCATCAAAATAATTCTCATTTCTTCTCCTCCGTCCATCACCTTGCATCATAATGTGGGAAAAATCGAGCGATCCACCAGTCGGATACAGCTTTGCGGATTTTGTGACTGAAAAGAAAAAGAGGAATATATTAGTGATATAAATTTTGGGTATATGGCTGACATACTTGTGGAGCTGGTCATTGTGGCCTATGAAGGAAGGTAACACAGACTGCGGGTCAAACCACCACTTTTGCACAAAAACAGTAGTGGGGTTTTGCAATGCACCAAGAAAGTAGGAGGGAAACTATACAGTTTTTTGGATCAATTTTGTTATTTATGAAATGTGAGTTTTTACCCCCCTTTTAAATAATCACATTTTGTTGCTTTGCTGCCTGAATAGAAGACAGACACAGTTTATATTTTATCCAGCTGTATTTATTAGTGCAACTTATAACATCCAAGTGAAAGATATAACACCATGTCAGAAAAAAAAGTCAAAAGCAGAATCACTGTGTTGGAAAAAGGATCACCCCCTTATGCCAGGGTTTTGTTTAACCACTTGCCTCCCGCCTGCCGTCAATTGACGGCGGAGCGGTGCGACCATTATCCTGAGAAGACGTCATATGACGTGATCCCAGAAAACAGGGCAGGCGCGCGATCGTGTGCGCGCCGCCCTGCACTGTCGGTGTCGGGGTGTCCCCGGGACACCCCCCGTCACCGGCAGGGGGAACCAGCCAATGGGCATGGCTGTTTCTCACGTGATCGGCTGTGTCATTGGAAACAATAGAGGAGCCCGGTAGATGACCGCGCATGCGCGATCGGGAGCGCGCAGCGCGGTCATGTCGGTGGCGCTGTGTTCCGTAGGAACACAGCTGTCACCGGCAGTAGTAAACAGTCACTGACAGTGACTGTTTACTATGTGATCGGCTGTGAATCCATTCACAGCCGATCACAAAATATAAACAAAGAGCAGTAACTCACTGTTACTAGCTCTTCTACCCTCACACAGCTTCCAGTGTGAGGAGAGCAGAGCTAGAAACAGTGAGTTACTGCTCTGTGTACCTGCAAAAGTAAAAATCACACAAATAAATGTCCCCACACAGGCCTCAGCCCCCCCCAATGTCACCTGTCACCCAACAGTTACCTCATCAGTGCCCAGAAATTGACACCCATAAGGCTACGTTCACATGTGAGCGCAGCGATCGCGGGCAGAATCACCGCAATTCTGCCCGCGATCCGGAAATCATTGCAAATTGCGGGACGCATGTGCGTTGCCCGTGATTTGCAATAGCACCCCAAACGCTGTGCGATGCCGCGATTTCCACCTGCCGAATCGCGGTAACATCGCGCAAACAACGCATGACGCCCCAAAGAAGCTCTTGTACCTTTTTTGATTCTGCCCATGATCGCTACGCTCACATGTGAACGTAGCCTAAAGTTTACCGGTCACCAGAGACTGCCATCAGTACCGCCGTGCACCATCGCCCGTCACCTGTCACCCATCAGTGACCATCGCCCGTCACCTGTCACCCCATCAATCACTGTCACCCCATCAGTCATCGTCATCTGTCACCCTATCAATCATCGTCACTAGTCACCCCATCAGTGATCGTCACTTGTCACCCCATCAATCATCGTCACATGTCACCTTGTCAGTGATTGTCATCTGTCACCCCATCAATCATCGTCACTTGTCACCTCATCAATCATCGTCACCTGTCACCTCATCAATCATCGTCACCTGTCACCCCATCAGTCATCGTCACCTGTCACCAAATCAGTCATCGTCACCTGTCACCCCATCAGTCATTGTCACCTGTCACCCCATCAGTCATCGTCACCTGTTTGCCATATACATGCAATCACTTACTGACCGCCTAACGACTATATGCGTCGGCCATTAAAAGCTAAATACTGGGGTTATAGCAGCAGATAGCCCCCATAACCCCGGTATTTTTTTAAACGGCGGGCGGTCGGCTTCAGATAAGGGTGGTCCCAGTGGCGGATTCGCCGCGGAATTATCCTTACGGTGCAGGGGAAAAGGGGCCCCCCCTCCTGCCGCGTCCCAGACGATTTCCCAGCTTACCGGACCCGCCGGCATCGGGGAAAACTATCCTCAGAGACAGGAAGTCGAGTGAGGGCAAGATGGCCCTCACTCGACTCTATGGTCTTGGAGGACCGGAGCTACGTCAAAAGACATTGCCTAGTTTAAAGGGCCGCTTTTTTTTTTTTTTCCTCTTTCAACAATTTTTTTTTTTTTCTTTTTTAGTGTAGTTGTGAGGTGTGAGGTCTTTTTGACCCCAGATCTCACAATAAAGAGGACCTGTCATGCCTATTTCTATTACAAGGGATGTTTACATTCCTTGTAATAGGAATAAAAATTATCAAAACATTTTTTTTTTTTAAACTGTGTAAAAATAAAAAAAAGTAATAAATAAAATAAATAGGAAAAAAAAAAAAAAACTAAAGCGCCCTGTCCCCGTTAGCTCGTGCGCAGAAGCAAACGCATACGCAAGTCCCGCCCACATATGTAAACGGTGTTCAAACCATACATGTGAGGTATCGCCGCGATCGTTAAAGCGAGAGCAATAATTTGAGCTCTAGACCTCCTCTGTAACTCTAAGCTAGTAACCTGCAGAAATGTTTAAAATGTTGCCTATGGGGATTTTTAAGTACCAATGTTTGGCGCCATTCTGTGAGCATGCGCAATTTTGAAGCATGACATGTTGGGTATCTAATTACTCGGCGTAACATTATCTTTCACATTATGGAAAAAATTGGGCTAAATTTACTGTTTTCTTATTTTTTAGTTAAAAAAAGTGATTTTTTTTCAAATCGCATTTGGAAGACTGCTGCGCAAATATGGTGTGATAAAAAATATTGCAACAATCTCCATTTTATTCTCTAGGGTCTCTGCTAAAAAAAAAATATATAATGTTTGGGGGTTCTAAGCAGTTTTCTAGCAAAAAAAATGATTTTAGCTTGTAAACACCAAGTGTCAAAAATAGGCCCAGTCTTAAAGTGGATAAATGGACAACTTTGTGAAAAGGGCTACTTGGATGTTAGGCCTATATAGGCCTATGTATGTGGCCAGGCTGTGAAAAAGTGTTACACATGTGGTATCGCCATACTCAGGAGGAATAGCAGAATGTATTTTGGGGTGCAATTTTTGCTATGTACATGCTATGTGTTAGAAATATTGCATAAATGGACAGCTTTGTGTAAAAAAAATGCGTTTTCATTTTCTTTCCACATTTTCCAAAAACTTGTGGAAAAAAATGACATATTCAAAAGACTCATTATGCCTCAAAAATTATACCTTGGGCTGTTTGCTTTCCAAAATGGGGTCATTTTATGGGGTTTCCATTGTCCTGGTGCTCCAAGGCCTTCAAAAGATAGGTTGTCAGGAAATTATATGTGTAATTTGTGCTCCTAGAATGCCGGACGGTACTACTTGGATGTTAGGCCTCTGTATGTGGCCAGGCTGTGAAAAAGTCTCACACATGTGGTATCGCCATACTCAGGAGGAGTAGTAGAATGTGTTTTGGGGTGTAGTTGCAAGTATACATATACTGTGTGAGAGAAATAACCTGTTAATACGTCAATTTGTAAAAAAAAAAAAAAAAAAATCTTCATTTTGCAAAGAGTTGTGGGAAAAAATGACAACTTCAAAAAACTCACCATGCCCCTTATTAAATACCTTGGAATGTCTACTTTCCAAAAAGGGGTCATTTGGGGGGTATTTGTACTTTCCTGACTTTTTAGTGTCTCAAGAAATTAGATAGGCCTTCAGTACATCAGGTGTGGTCAAGTGTGATAAATTTTCAATGATTAGCACCATAACTTGTGGACTCTATAACTTTCACAAAGACCAAATAATATACACTTATTTGGGTTATTTTTACCAAAGATAAGTAGCAGTATAAATTTTGGCCAAAATGTGTGAAGAAAAATTACTCATTTGCTAAATTTTATGACAGAAACAAAGAAAAATGCGTTTTTTCACAATATTTTCAGTCTTTTTTTATTTATAGCACAAAAAATAAAAAAACCCAGTAGTGATTAAATACCATCAAAAGAAAGCTCTATTTGTGTGAAAAAAAGGACACAAATTTTTTATGGGTACAGTGTTGCATGACTGAGTAATTGTCATTCAAAGTGTGAGAGCGCAGAAAGCTGAAAATCAGTCTGGGCAGGAAGGGGGTGAAAGTGCACTGTAGGCAAGTGGTTAACCACCTTTTGCTTTAATTACAGCCTTTAATTGAGATTTCTCTACTAACTTTGCACATATAGACTTTGCAATATTTTCCAACTCTTCTTTGCAGAACTGCTCAAGTTCAGTTAAATTTGATGGTGACTGTTTGCGGACTGCAGTCTTCAAGTCATTCAACAGATTTTCAATGGGGATTAAGACTAGGCTCTGACTAGGCCATGTAAGGACATTCACCTTTTTCTTCTTCAACCACATTTAGTTTTAGTCTTATCTGACCATAATACAACTTTCCATGTAGCCTCAGAATCTTCAAGGTGCATTTAAGGTGGAGGTAAAATTTAACTATTTGGCCTCAACACCAAACAAAATTTCTGGTGGAAATCCAATACAGCTCACCATACAAATAACACCATTCCTACAGTAAAGCATAGAGGTGGTAAAATCCTGTTATGGGGGTGTTTTTCTGCAGCAGGGACTGGAGCACTTGTCCCTAAAATGGATAGGGAAAACTACCATCAAATTCTTGAGACAAATTTGCTGCCCTCTGCCAGAAAGTTGTCAATTGGAAGAGGGTTTACCTTTCAACTTAACAATGACCCAAAGCACACAGCAAAAATGACCACACGGTTGTTGAAGGAGAAAAAGGTGAATGTCCTTGCATGGCTTAGTCAGAGGCCAGACTTAAACCCCATTGAAAATCTGTGGAATGACTTGAAGACGGCAGTCCTCAAATGGTCACCATCAAATGTAACTGAACTTGAGCAGTTCTGCAAAGAAGAGTGGGCAAATATTGCAAAGTCTAGATGTGCAAAGTTAGTAGAGATATATTTACTTTGTATGTGTTTTGAAAAATTTAATAAAAATATATAATATAAAAAAAAGTAGAAATATATATCCCAACAGACTAAAGGCTGCAATTAAACAAAAGGTCATTCAACAAAATACTGACATAAGGGGGTGATCCTTTTTCCAATTCAGTACTTCTGTTTTTAATTTTTTTTTTTCTGACATATCTTATATCTTTCACGTGGATGTTATAAGTTGCACTAATAAATACAGCTGGATAAAACAAAAACTGTGTCCGTCTTAACCACTTGCCGACTGCCTAACGCCGATCTACGTCGGCAGTCAGCCCCTCACAGGCAAAGTGACGTAGGGCTACGTCACTAGCTTGTGAGGGTCTAGGGAGCGAGCACGCGCCCCCGGAGGCGCGCTCCCGCGTGGTCACGGACCCCCCGAGCATGTGACCGGCGGACCCGATGTCCGCCGGTCACTCTGCGATCGGCGGGGGAGAGGGAGAAAGTCAGGCGGCTTGTGTAAACAAGCTGCCTGTCATTCTCCCCTGTGTATGAAGGATGATTATACGGTTCTACTATGTAGAACCGTTGATCACTCTTCATACATCTGAAGCCACAGCCAATCACAGTAGAAAGCACGCCCCTAGGGACACACATAGCCCCTCCCTTTCAAAAAAAGTTAACCCCTTCACTGCCAGTGTATTTTTACAGTAACAGTGCATATGTATAGCACTGATTACTGTAGAAATGTCACTGGTAACCCCAAAAGTGGCAAAAATGTCAGTCAAGGGTCCGATCTGTCCGCCGCAATGTCGCAGTACCGCAAAAAAAATCGCAGATCGCCGCCATTACGCGTTAAAAAAAAAAACAACAAAAATGACAAAAATCTTTCCCTTTGTTAGTAAACGCGATAACTTTTGCGCAAACCAATCAAAATACGCTTTTTGCGATTTTTTTTACCAAACATAGGTAGCATAAAACAAATTGGCCGAAAATGTTAAAAAATTTTGATTTTTACATTTTTTTGGGGGGGAATTTCATATAAAAAAATGTGAAAAATATTGCTATTTTTGCAAAATTTACGCTCTTTTTTTGTTTATAGCGCGTGATCAAAAAATCGCACAGGTGATCAAATACCACCAAAAGAAAGCTCTGTTTGTGGGAAAAAAAGGACGCCAAATTTGTTTAGATACAGCGTCGCACGATCGCGCAATTGTCCGTTAAAGTCACGCAGTGCCGAATCGCAAAATACCCCCTGGTCAGGAAGGGGGTAAAATCTTCCGGGGCTTAAGTGGTTAATTTCAGGCTGCAAAGCAACAAACTGTGATTATTTTAAAGGTGGGTGACTCTTTTCTATACCCACTGTACATACTTTTATTTTTAATCAAACACTTTTTTCATTATAGATTTTTTTTTTTTTACATTAAACAACAAAATTAATACATACCATACATACCCACTAAACATTTGAATTTACATTAAGAACTCACAAAGAGTGAAAAAAAAAAAGGATTACATATAGACTATGCCACTTCCTAATTGTGCAATCATTGTAACTTACAATCTTACATTTAATCAGTGAGTTAATGATTGCGCTCTTCATATATATATATATATATATATATATATATATATATATATATATATATATATATATATATATTCAGCTACATAGTAAAACTGGCCATTATGTTCAGTTTAACATTTACATCTTAACAGGAAATATGTTTTACTATCCCATGCCAGATATGTATCTCTCTTTTAACGTTCAGTCTGCTTATCAATAGGCTCAACATATTTACTTGAACAAATTGGAGTCTAGCCATCGAGACCAAATTTTTTTGGAACTTTTTTGGGCTTTTCCTATGTTTATATGTCAATTCCTCCCTTCTTAAATTAATATTATTTGCATCAACCCATCGGGCAATTGTTGGTGGGGAGTTTGATATCCATTTCTGAAGTGTTAGTTTGCGGGCTATATACATAGACCGCAACCTCATCGCATGCGTTATACAGGTCGGAGAAGAATACCTTCTGATATAATCCCTAGCAGAGCTATTTTTGAATCTGCATGAACATGTGTAGAGCTTAGTGTATTTAGGGTATCAAATATATATTCCCAATACCGATTTCATTTAACCAACGCCACTGCATATGTATAAGTGTGCCCGTTTCGGTAGTACATCTTGGGCAGTTTGGCGTAGTTGCTTTGCCCCAAGTATGTCGTTTTTGTGAGTATATAGTGAGACCTGTGAATGATAAATAGCTGGGTCAGACACTGTGAGGAGGATAGGGAGACTCTGGTCGAATTCTCCAAAGCTTGCTTCCATTCCTCATCACTAATAGTCTCCAAATCCCTACACAACTGTTCAAGACTACCACCCTGTGCACTAGCGTTAATTGTAGTATGTAAGGAGGAATATATATCACTAATAAGTCCCTGTTTGGAACTCCTTGTGAATACTGCTAAGGTTAAACTTATAGAAGGATTATATTTTAATGGGAAAGTCGCTCTGTGGAGCATGCCGCAACTGCGGATACTGGAAAAATAATTTGTTAGATAGATGGTATTTCTTGGCCAATTTAATAAATGGTTGTATAGGGGGAGATTTACTAAAACTGGAGCACTCTGAATCTGGTGCAGCTTTGCATGGTAGCCAATCAGCTTCTATATTCAGCTTGTTCAATTAGGCATTGCCAATAAAACCTGGAAGCTGATTGGTTTCTATGCGGAGCTGCACCAGATTTTGCACTCTCCAGCTTTAATAAATAACCCCCATAGTCTCTTTATCAAAAAGCTGGTGGACTAGAACAATTCCAGCCCTTTTCCATGAGTCAAAGCTTTTACGTTTCGCTAACTCTGGTAATAATAAATTGTTCCATATGGGCATAAATTGGGAATATCCCTCATGAGAAGTAAGCTGTTGAATCGTGGTCAAACTTTATGAATTAAGTGGAATGTAGGGAAGCAATGTTTGCTATAAAAATGATGAGCTACTTACAAAAAAAATAATTTTTTACTGGCTGAAGGATTCCCAGAGCACTGTGATTTATCTAAGGGCACAGCACACACTGCATTTATCTCCTTTTCAGGTTACACAATAGTTCATATTTATATGACTAAAAGAAAAACATGTTTAAAAAATGTTATAATAAAAAAATGTAAAGCAAACAATACATTTTAAGTATACATTTCCTTTAAGATTTTCCTATGAATTTTCCCCCTATTTACAATATTTTAAAGTTACTACAGTGTACTACTGCAGTGATAAATGACATGGAGGGCAGGGAATTTCACTCTATGTTGCCCTGGGGCTCCATTTATGATAAAAACAGTTAAAGAAGCAGTGGTTGCTAACTGGAAAGACTAGGCTCTAAAGGTAACCCATGTCTCACAACTTTCTAAGATGAAAAAGAAGGACATTTAGAGGTAAAACACACCCCTACCATGCACCCAATTACACAAACCAAAGAGAAATAACAGAATTAACAAAAGAATGATTGGTTAAACCCACAAGTTCTTTGTTTCACCACTACTTCATACTGGTTTTTTTAAAATAAAAAATGCAATCATTTAGAAGTTGTTTAAAAGATTTTAGTGTAGTGGTAGTTGTCTATAAAAGTCAATGCATAAAACCACAAAAACCAGGAAGGAAAGGGGGGCAGAAGGTTTTCAAAGGGACAGTTCCCTAGCTTGGTAATGTCTTCCATAATCCTACCCTATCTATCTGGGGAAAAGCACTGCCTATCAATGAAATTCAGGCTACCCAAAGTCATGGATGCTTCCTGTCTATGTTGCAGCTCCAGAGCCCAAAACTTTAAACCAAGAGAGAATTGAGCTGAGGACAGGGGAGGACTTGATGAGGGTAAGAAGGGCCTTTCCCCCTAGACTGTTATTATTAAGATATGCTGGGAAGGTGTTCCCAATGGGGCTTTTCCACTGCATGGAACCGAACGGTTCGGCTCACTTTTGTGCTTTTCCACTGCTGGTACCGCATGGCGCGGTGTAGGAACGGTTTGGTACGGTACGGCGGTGCTTTTCTACTACATGGAACCGAACGGTACGGCTCTCTAAAACAGTACCACCTTGATTGTGGTTCCAAGAGGTACCATACCGGTACCATATCCCACAATCCTTTGCATGCAGTCACTACTAGCCACTGATTGGTCAGACAATCCTGGTTATCCCACCCACTTAACTTTAGTACTACTTTAGTGGAAAAGCAAACTATACCAAACCGTACCGAACCGTTCCAACACTGTACCATGCGGTACCAGCAGTGGAAAAGCAAACCGGGCCAAGCAGGGCCGAGTAGAGCCCAGCCGGTACTTGCAGTGGAAAAGTGCCATAAATGGAGATATTTCACTTTTGGAGCACTACCTGCTCCCTGTTCAGATCTGGGAACACAGCTTCTAACATAAGGAATTCTTCCCCCACCAACCTTCTTCTCAGCTCTGAAATGTTATATGACTGCACATCCTTCCCAGCAAGGAGTATTATCTCCAAGGGTTAGAAAGGCTGGATTCATCTCTTTTTCATGGATAGTGTAGGACCCACTGATAATGGGGTACTTTGACGCAGTAGTGGGCTTGAGCACGATATGGCCATATGGTGGGACCAAATCCCCATTTTTATTTATGGATTGTCTTCAGATTTGGTAGTAATTTCTTTTGCATTTGCGCGCTATTCTTTTTTAAATATATGACTGCATACATCCCAAATGTCCTGACCATCCCGGGATTTGATTTAAAGCCCCGGTGTCCCACGAGTCCAGGGCTAAATCCAGGATCCCAGTATCAGACAAATTTCCAGCAATCAGCTCTATTAATGCTTCTTAAATGGGCACGCTAGAGTGGGCACCTGGCATCCCTACCCCTCATCTCTTGCCCTACACACTCACTATGGCAGCCCTCATCTCTCCTTGACGGCAGCCTGTATAATAACTTACTGCAGACTGACTGAACCTCCTCGGCTCTAAGGATTTCAAGTACACAGGCCAAGAGGAGGAGCCGGGGAGGAGTTGCACACAGCTATACGTCAACCTGTTTGATCATAGGTCAATGCAAGAGGGGAGAAGACAATGACTAGGAAGAGGAAGAAAACAGTGACTGGGAAAAGGAAAAAAAAATGTTACTGGGAAGAGGGAGAGGACAGTGACTGGAAAGAAAGAGAACACAGTGCCTGGGAAGGGGAGAACACAGTGGTTGGGAAAGGAGTGTAGGTCACAGGTAACAAAGTTAAATGCAAGGAGTGATTTGAGGGGAGAATATGTGCTGGGGGGTGCTTTGGAAGGGGAGAGAAATTGTGCTAGAAGAGGGGGTTGGATGTAAAGTCTGACCTCCCTTAACCCCCTCCCAGTATATATCCTCCTACCCCCCCTAAAGAGATGCCAGCTGCCATAGAGGGGCCATCATGGCGTCTGGGAACCCCACAAGAGATCCTGCCTTGGTGCCCGCACTAAGGCACGCCTGACAGGCAGGTTAGTGGAGCAAGGTGCCAGAAGCTGTTCTGGCATTTGGCTCTGGGACTCAGCCCAGATTTGAGGGATAATGGAATTTTGATCAAATCCCAGAAGAAACGTTTATGCCAGGATGAGGGGAGGGGTAAGATTTGTGTTAGAAGTAGGGAGAGTATTAGTGCTAGGAGGGGGGATTTGGGGGAAAGAGGATTGTGCTGGGGGTGTTTGCTCTGGGATGAGTTGTGCTGGGAGGGGTGATGTTTGAAGAAGATTTGTGCTGGAAGGGGGGATTTGGGGGAGAGGATTTGTGCTAAAAGTGGGGAAAGGATTTACGCTGGGAGGGGGAGGATTTGTGCCAGGAGGGGGATGGGGGGGTATTTGTGCTCGAAGAAAATTTTTCTGAGAGGAGAAATTTAGGGGGGGGGGGGGATTTGTAACACTGGGAGGGAGTTTTACTTCCTCTTTAAGCCTTTCCCACTGTTAACAATTTGGTCACACCCACTTTTCACTTTTTGCCGTGGCACGCATACTGCCTCCCTGAAGTGTTCCTCACTCTCAAGTTAAAACTTTGGGAGGTATGTGACTGATTGCCACAAGGAAGTTTCTTTAGCTCATTGAAAGTCCCTACCATGAAATGGCTAGTTTGGTTGTGTTTGCCCCTCAGGACACAGGATTCCCAGTCCTCGCCTTTCTGAGCGGGAGACCAGGAGAAGGGCAGAACTAGGGTTGCACTAGTGGGCAGGGGTGGGGTTGAATGGTGGGCAATGAGAAGTACTAAAAAGGTGTCTCCACATAGAAAGGGGGACTGCACCTGTAGTTATTACTAATATAGTTTTGCTCCTGGGCTTATGAAGTTAAGGGGCCCAAACCTGGCTGCTCCTCTCCTTTTTCCAACTGTATGTATACTTTACAATAACTCCAGAATAAAATCACAATTTATTTATCTTTCATGTCCCTTCTTACTTCTCCCGTCTGCTGTCTGAACTTCTCGCAGGCATATAAGGACTGCAAAATGTGAAATGCAAAATTCATGATCACATAATTTATTATTTTCAAAAGAACTCTGAATCTGCCTCCTCGCCAGTCTCATTGTGGGAGGCAAATGGGGCGACTCGAAGAGGAAACATAAGAGTTTAGCCTCAGTTCTGAAAAGAGAAGGAAAATAATTCTCCTGCTAGCTAGCAGAGCGTGAGAAACAGCTTCAGAATCCAAATGCACCAATTCTCTAAAAAAGCAAGCAAACGTACTCAAAGTAGAGCCAAATCTATTTATTTGAACAACAACTCTGCTTCTACTTTTCTGCAAATTAACCTATCCTAGTGACAACGCACAAGTTAGAGTAAAGCTGAGAACTTTTTTTTTTGTTTTGGATAGAGTGCGGAAGTATCAAAACCTATGTGGGGTTTACACCGCTATCTAGGTCCTCATTTAAAGAGATTTGCCTTCACTTCCTGTCCTTCTTACAACACTTACACCTCATTAGAGAGATTTACCTTCACTTCCTGTCCTTTTTACAATGCTTACACCTCATTCGAGAGATTTACCTTCACTTCCTGTCCTTCTTACAACACTTTCATCTCATTAGAGAGATTTACCGTCACTTCCTGTCCTTCTTACAACACTTGCACCTCATTAGAGACATTAACCTTCACCTCCTTTCCTTCTTACAACACTTACACCTCATTAGAGAGATTTACCTTCACGTCCTGTCCTTCTTACAACACTTACACCTCATTAGAGGGATTTATCTTCACTTCCTGTCCTTATTACAACACTTACGCCTCATTAGAGAGATTTACTGTCACTCCCTGCCCTTCTTACAACACTTAAACCTCATTAAAGAGATTTACCTTTACTCCCTGTCCTTCTTAGAACACTTTCATCTCATTAGAGAGATTTACCTTCACTTCCTGCCCTTCTTACAACACTTACACCTCATTAGAGAGATTTAACTTTACTCCCTGTCCTTCTTACAACACTTGCACCTCATTAGAGAGATTTACCTTCACCTCCTGTCCTTCTTACAACACTTACACCTCATTAGGGAGATTTACCTTCACTTCCTGTCCTTCTTACAACACTTACACCTCATTAGAGAGATTTTCCTTCACTTCCTGTCCTTCATACAACACTTACACCTTATTAGAGAGATTTACCTTCACCTCCTGTCCTTCTTAGAACACTTTCATCTCATTAGAGAGATTTACCTTCACGTCCTGTCCTTCTTACAACACTTACACCTCATTAGAGATATTTTCCTTCACTTCCTGTCCTTCATACAACACTTACACCTTATTAGAGAGATTTACCTTCACTCCCTGTCCTTCTTAGAACACTTTCATCTCATTAGAGAGATTTACCTTCACTTCCTGCCCTTCTTACAACACTTACACCTCATTAGAGAGATTTAACTTTACTCCCTGTCCTTCTTACAACACTTGCACCTCATTAGAGAGATTTACCTTCACCTCCTGTCCTTCTTACAACACTTACACCTCATTAGGGAGATTTACCTTCATTTCCTGTCCTTCTTACAACACTTGCCCCTCATTAGAGAGATTTATCTTCACTTCCTGTCCTTATTACACTTACACCGCATTAGAGAGATTTACCTTCATTTCCTGTCCTTCTTACAACACTTGCACCTCATTAGAGAGATTTATCTTCACTTCCTGTCATTACACTTACACCGCATTAGAGAGATTTACCTTCACTTCCTATCCTTGCTATAACACTTACACCTCATTAGAGAGATTTACCTTTACTTCCTATCCTTGCTACAACACTTACACCTCATTAGAGAGAGTCTCTTCCTGTCCTTCTTCCAACACTTACACCTCATTAGCGATATTTACTGTCACTTCCTGTCATTCTTACAACACATCTCAATAGAGCTGGGCGGCACAGTGGTGTAGTGGTTAGCACTTTCACCTAGCAGCAAGAGGGTCGCTGGTTCGAATCCCAACCACAACACTACCTGCCTGGAGTTTGCATGCTCTCCCTGTGCCTGTGTGGGTTTCCCCCGGGCACTCCAGTTTCCTCCCACACTCCAAAGACATGCTGGTAGGTTAATTGGATTCTGTATAAAAATTGCCCCTACTATGTATGCATGAATGTGAGTTAGGGACCTTAGATTGTAAGCTCCTTGAGGGTAGGGAGCGGTTAAGGTGGTTAAGGAGCATCATCTGAAAGTAAAAAAAAAAAATTGCTGATAATTTAAAAAAAATCTGCAAAAAAATGGCGTGGGGTCCCCCCCAAAATCCAAAACCAGACCCTTACCTGAGCATGTAGCCTGGCAGGTCAGAAAAGGGAGGGGGCGAGCGAGAGCCCTCCCCCTCCTGAACCATACCAGTCCACATGCCCTCAACATGGGGGGTTTGCCTTGGGGCAGGGGAGACACCGCCACTCGTGACGTCATTGACCCCGAATGCCCCTGGCTGACAACGTCACAAGGAGGTGGGGGTCACCTTGTGTTGTCACTGAGTGGCCCGCCCTTAGTTATTTAAGAACTGTCAGATGGCAGAGCTGGCAGACAGCAGGAGCCTTTAGCAGGAGCAGACCTTTTTTTTTTTTTTGGGGGGGTCGGCAATGTTGTCGGGCGTCGTGATTGACGATGGATCTACACCGGGTGGCATTTTTATTTTTAAAATGAAGGACTTGTCAGAAACTGTCTAATGTCTTTTTTTACACTACACATGGAGGACCCCCCAACCACTGGCCAGGGTTGTGGAGATGAGGCCCTTGTCCCTATCAACATGGGTACAAGGTGCTTTGAGGGGTGGGCGATGCCCCAAAGCACCACCACAATGTTGAGGGCATGTGGCCTGCTATGGTTTAAGGGGGGGGGGGGGCTCTCGCTAGTCCCCTCCCTTTCCTGACGTCTCAGGCTGCATGCTCCGATAAGGGTCTAATAGGGATTTTGGGAGGACCCCACGCCATTTTTTTTTTTTTTAAATTGGTGTGGGGGTTCCCTTCAAAATTCATACTAGACCCAAAGGGCCTGGTATGGATTGGGGGGGTCATGCTTTTTTTTCACAATTTTTTAACTGCCAGCAATTGTTATTTTTTACTTTCAGCTGTCAGCGGGGATGACTCTTTGGTTGTTAAGGACATGGCAGCTGCCCACTCCTCAACAATAAGGTTGTTATGGATGCCAGTGGCTGCCGGTTCCTTCAATATCACATGTCGGGACCACAACTTATTTACTGCATGCGTTTTTTTTTTTTTTTTTGTGAATTGACTTTCACTCATTTTAATGCGGTATTTACCGAGCATTTTTGCTTTATGCTGTAAATACTGCATAAAGCAGTAGTGAATTGACATTTTCAGGATCGCATTCGGTATTTGGGAAAACACCTAAATACAGCATGTGATCTGGTTCTGTGAATGGAGCCCATTGTAGACTAATAACAGTGGAGTGACAACGCAAATATAGCCTAACCGCACTGTTGAATAAAACCTATTTTATTTGAACACAGATTTTATTAGCACTTTTTTGCTTGTTCTGTATAGAAAACACACAAACACCTATTATTTCTGTATGACATTTAGAATTTTTTCTAAGATCGATAAACCATTCCCCATCAGACATGTTACAGTTTTTAGTCCATGATTGTCTCCCGATAATGAAACAAGCACTCAGTAATTATGCAAAGCGCGTAAGGCGGAGATCTAATTTAGCCCAGTGTGGATTATCTTGTACCACTCTTATTAGATTTAATCCGACCACTTCATAAATCATGACATTCACCTAGGAGGCAGAGAGTAATAGGACTTTTCTGTACTTTCAGCAGATGAACCAGACACAAGAGAGAACAACTGAACAATGGCAGAGAAGCAGCATCTGGAAAAGATAATTTTCAAATCATAAAATAATGTTAAAACCGTATTATTATAATGCTGGCTTCTAAACAGACAGTTGTAGCCTTTTTAATGTTCTTCTAGGTATACATAAAAACTGTAAATAGCTCTATAAATGTGTGTTAAAGCAGTTTAAACCCTAAAAAAAAACAAAAAAAAAACATATATTGTTCCTTTAAAGCACGATATACAGCATAGTGCTCGTGCAGTGTCATTTGTCCCATTCTATGCTGTAAAATACCTGGTTGATCCTGCCTGTTCCTGTGTCCCCCTGTGTGTGCTCACCACAGTAATCATGGCTGCTGATCCATGATACCGTGGTCAGTTTACGTGCCTCCATCATCCCGCTGCTCTCCTCTATCCCCTGCCTGTCAGCTGTTGAGTAGTCAGCGATGTGAGAGCCGATCTACTCCCCAGTCCCACCCCTCTCCTCCTACTGCTATTCTGTGTAAAGTCACTTTGCCTGTTTACTAAAATCCTGTTATAGGAAGCTATGTTGCAGTTTCTTTTTTTTTTCTTTAATTATGCAGCTCAATACCTTATTATGTGCCGCTGTATGGTCACATGCCCTCCTGCAGCTCTCCTCCCGTCTGATGTCAGAAGGGAATCCCAGCCCTTTCCGCTGTAGTCCTCAACTTGGGGAAGGAGAGAGGTGGGAGGTCACGTGACTGCACAGCAGTGCTCTAAAACAAAGTATTGAGCTGCATAATTTATTAATTTCAAAAAAAAACAAAGACACTGTGCAACATAGCTTCCTATAACAGAGGGGATTCTAGGAATTAGGAACAGTGACTCTACAACCACTTTAAATAGCATAAACATTTGCTACGCATGTTAAAGCCGTGTTCCAGCCTCTAGCCTCCCCCTCCAAAAATTAAAAGTCAGAAGCTACACGTACTGTAGCTGCTGACTTTTAATATTAGGACACTTACCTGTCCTGGAGTCCAGCAATGTCAGCACCGCAGCCGATGTTTGCATCGGCTGTCGGGTGCTGCTGCTGCCATTGCCGGTGAGGGAACCCCGCAGTGAAGCCTTACGGCTTCATGGGCGAGTCCCTAATGCGCATGCGCGAAGCGCACTGCGCATTCGGATTGGCTTGGAGGCAGGGGGAAAGAGGAGGGGGCCAAACTTCCAAGGGACAGCGCAGAGGCGCCATCTCCCGGAAGTGGAGAAGGGCACCTGTCAAAAAGAGGTACCTGTTCCCCCCTCCCCCCTGAAAGGTGCCAAATGTGGCACCGGAGGGGGGGGGGGAGCAAATGAGCAGAAGTTTCCTGTGTTCACAAATATATGAAACAGATTAGCCCCTGCTGAAGCCTCTAACTTTGTCACTTGCTACAAAGTTATGATGTAAATTCTAATTACTGGTGGAAATAAATTAAAGTAAATGCTTCATTCTGCCTGCAGCAGACAGACTGAGGTCATCATCTCAGCCAGAGCAAAGGCACCATACTAGAGCTCAACAACTGCTTTTTAATGATTCTGAGCTCTTCTGACAAAAAAAATACTGATGCTTTATGTTGTGACATGTGAGAAATTTATCCATGCAGAATAACTGAAAGGTCCACTAATGTATGCAAAATCTTACTTCATTATATAATATGCAGGGCTATATTTCCCTCACTGCTGTCTGTATACAGAGAATGCTTTATCGGTCTTAACCTAGTTTATAATAAATAGAGTTGTGTAAATAATAATAAATATGGTGTATAATAGTATAATAATAAATTGTGTAAATAGAGTTTTATCACATGACTGTATATCTGCTAATTTTGTAAAAAAAAACAAATGTGTGGTCAATAACTGCACAATGTAAAGTTGTCTGTTTCCCTCTGCCACCTATAGGCACAAGCCTAGTGTGCCTAATAATAAATTTGGCCCTGAAAGTATGTTATATTATACTGTAGGTATATGGCACAGACATATTTGCTCAATATATATGCAGGCTCGATTTCCTGCTTGGCACCTCTGCAAAATAGTGTTGTTTTCAAGATCCTCTGTTGCTACTAAAGACAAAAGACTCTACATTCTCTAATGACATGGAACAACCAAAGTGCTTTACACCCTTCAAGCACAGAGAATGATGACATTGACAGATTATGGCAAAAAAAAAAAAAAAAGCGGAACTACACTGCATTTGAGCACCACAAACCAAAAATGCTATTTAACCACTTTCTGCCCACTCTATAGCCGAAAGACAGCTACAGTGCAGGCTTAGTTTGCAGATAGGCATCCATGGACATCTTTCCGACTCAGCTGATCACAGCTCGGGTTAAAGGACCAACCACAGCGGCCCTTTACCAAGTGATCAGCTGTGTCCAATGACAACTGATCACAGGATGTAAACACAAGCTGGTTTTTGGCTTTTCTTTCCGCGCAATGACAGCACGAGGAGAGAAGAAAGCCGATAACTGGCTTGTGTTAAAGGGAAATCGGCACTGATTATCAGTGCAGTCCCACCAGTGCTGCCAATCAGTGCCCAGCAGTGTAACCAGTCAGTGCCACCTATCAGTGCCCATCAGTGCTGCCAATCAGTGCCTCCTGTTCATTAGTGTCACCTATCAGTGCATCCTATCAGTGCCGCCTACCAGTTCCTATCAGTGCCGCCTATCAATGACCATTAGTGCCACCTATCAGTGCCCATCAGTACCACCTATCTGTGCCACCTCTCAGTGTCCTTCCGTGCCACCTTTCAGTGCCCATTAGTGCCACCAATCAGTGCTGCCTATCAGTGCCCATCAGAGTAGCCTATCAGTGCTTCCTCATTAGTGCCCACCAGTGCCACCTCATCAATGCCCATTAGGGCAGCCTATCAGTGTGCAGCCTCATCAGCGCACATCATTAAAGAAGAACAATTACCTGTTTGCAAAATTTATGAACAAACTATGAAAAATGTTTGTTTTTTTTTTCCCTCAAATTGTTGGGTTTATTTGTTTGTTTAGCAAAAAATAAAAAAAACTTATTGCAATTCAACACTACAAAAAGAAAGTTCTATTTGTGTGAAAAAAAATGATAAAAATTTCACATGGATACATGACCACTCAATCGTCTTTCAAAGTATGAGCGTGCTGAAAGCTTTAAATTGACCTGGGCAAGAAGGGGGTAAAAGTGCCCAGTAGGCAAGTGGTTAATAAATGTTAAAGTCATTGTAAACTTACCCTTATAATTTGTACCTATAGGTAAGCCTATAATAAGGCTTACCGTAAATATTTACATTGCATGCAGCCGATGACATCGGCACAAGTGCTCTGAATGAATGGCCGCTCGTGCCGTTTCTTCAGAGCCCTGTGCCGTGACCAGTGGCTCCCGCGCGCATGCGTGGATGTGACGTCATGCAGCTCCAGCCAGTAGTACAGTCGAAGTCGGCGGACCAGAAAGGAAGACGGGCGAAGATGGATGCGGCCTCTAGCAGGGACGACGCGGGCAAATCTGCTCAATTTGAACTACAAAAACAGCTCCAGAACTTTTTGGAGCTTCAGGTGTTTGCCTTCAGGCCACTTGGAATGGAGATGTAAACCATCTCCATAAAGTATAATTAATTTTTTTCTCCAGCTTTTTCGAGCCTCGAGCCTAAAGCTACAAAACACTGAGGTGTGAATGGGGCCTTACACTGTAGATAAATAATTTCCTTCTTACAACATATTGCACATAAAACAGTAGGTAGCACAGTCAAGCATGTAAGTGCATATAACATATCACACAAGTAGATAGCTCCCTTGAAGTCCCACCTTTACATTATTTGTAGCTAAATCATTTCTTTCTTACTACACACATTTTACCAATGGGTAGCACAGACAGGAGCGTAAGTGCGTATAATGCGTCACACAAGAAGATGGCACAATAGGCTGAAAAGCAGTCTGTGAAGGTCATTGAAACTCATTATTATGTGGGAGTATAGTTGCTCCACTGTCATGTATAATGCAGAACTTTCTGCCGATTCTTTGAAAGATTCATTGAAACCCACAAGATACAATCTCTCCATACTTTCAAAACACTCCACATAGCTCCATATGTAATAATTTGTCAGCCAGGCTTATTTCTTATGAGTGACACGCAAAGAGCTGATATACTACAGAAGAAAACAAACCAACAGGGGTTAGCTATACTGGCAAAGAATGTATTAATAAGTAATAGTTTAACCTCAGGCCATTTACAATTTACTGTGAGCATATTATAGTTCTTGCTAAAAGATATGCTAAAATTAATTAGAAGAGTGACCTTCATCATCTTCTGGTTACTTATCTCTTATAAATACCAAGGACATACAGTAAGCCATTTACCTTTTTGGGGGAAAACTGTTTTTTGGTTCCATTACTAACTCCTATGTTGAAAGACCCTCTTTTCATGGCATGCTGAAGGCAAAAGTGCTTTCTTCCTATTTTTTAGGGTCAACTGCACCTAACATCAATTTTTTATGATGACCCAATGATCAAATTTTCTTGCAGTAGTTTTGACACCCTATCCCACAAGATGATGATGAAAGTGTCGCTGCCAGTTGGCTGGACTTTAAGTTTTGGTAGGTGCCATAAGGTTGATTCACTTACTGGGTTGTATATATCTTGAAAACCTATTGGTCAGACTTCCTTGTATTAGTTAGTGTTGTAACCCACTCCCTAAAGGTCATAATGAAGGTGTCACTGCCTCCTAGTTGGGCTTTCTGGTTTGATAGTTGCCATTACTTTGATTCACCCAAAAGGTTTTTATTAGATTTTGAAGACCCAAGTGTGGGATTTTCTTGCAGTAGCTGGTGCCACAGACTCTTAGTTGGTCTTCCGAATTTATTTGAGTTCATTCTACATCAGGCATGTCCAACCTGCGGGCCGAGGGCCGCATGCGGCCCAGAACTGCAGGCAATGTGGCCCACTGCCCTCTGAAAATTTATTTTTTGCTGGGGGGGAAGGAAGTCGGGTCGGGGGCACGGCCACAGCAGCTTCCAACTAACGGTAGGCAGAGGCTGAGGGGAGGGGAGGGGGGGGGGGAGGCGAGCAAGTGCAGTGTTTCTGACTCCTACCACCATGACCACTTCAAATCACTGAAGTGGCCATGGTGGTTAGAGTGTTCCTTTAATATCTCTCAGAAGAAGTAAACCTCTGTAAACTGATTCCATTTAATTTGATTATCCTCTAGTTGTGTTAAATTAGTGCGGGGGGCGCGGCGGCATTTTATTACATGCCTTAACCATAGTATATATTATATATGCGGCCCGAGAAAATTTCTCTACACTCAATGTGGCCCAGAGAGGCCAAAAGGTTGGACCCAAGTTCTACATTATGGAGGAAACTCTGGAAAACTGTGCAACCATAATTTATACTTTAACCACTTGAAGACCAGGCATTTCCTAGCACTTTATGTGAAAACATATATATATATATTTGCTAGAAAATTACTTCGAACCCTTAAACATTATATATTTTTTAAAGCAAAGGCCCTAGAAAATAAATTGGTGGGATTTGAAATTTGTTATGTCACATTCAAATACAATTTTAGGGAAAAAAATACACTTTAAAATTTGAATGCAAAAAAACGCAAAACATACATTTTTTGTAAAATTTAAAAGATGATGTCACGCTGAGTAAATAGAGACCAAACATGTCAAGCTGTAAAACTGCGCACGCCTGCGAAGCGGTGACAATTGACGTAAGTTTTACTCTCCATAGGCGATGCCTTAAAAGCCTGTACAGTTAACAAATTTATATTTACAGAGGAGGTATAGTGCCAGAATTATTGCCCATGATCTGATGTTACCGACGACACCTCCCATGTGTGGGGCGCTCGCTGTTTGCCTTTTGCGTGCTAGCGCGGGGGAAGAGGCACTTCACTTTTTTTTTTAATTATTATTAATACATTTTTTTCTTTTTTTTTATTATTATTATTCTTTTTTTTTTTTTTACACTGTTGCTTTACATTTTTTTTATCACTTTTTTTTTGCTGTCACAAGGAATGTAAACATCCTTGTGACAGCACTAGGCATGTGACAGCTACTCTTTATGGAGGAATCTGGGGTCAATAAGACCCCAAATCCCTCCTTCGCACTTAAAAGCATTCAAAATGCCACAATCTGCACTTTTGAATACTTTAGATTAAAAAAAAAAATGGTGCGGTTGATAGCCAGGTAAACTGGAATTGATGTCATGTAATCGCTTTCAGGTCACCATATAGGAGACCTGGTCAAAGCCATTGTATGGGTCTCCATGCTTGCTGTTAGTTTGATCTCCAGGTGGGACGGGAAACCTCGAGAGAGCCGTGGAAGGCGGTGGGAGGAGGTCCCCTCCCACTGCTTGTAATAGCAATCGAGGGGCTACTAACAACTCCGATTGCTATACGTAGGGTTTAAAAAACGGTACAGGGGTAAGGCCTACAGCTGCAGGCATCATCCCGGTACAACCACCTGAAGTCAACATGATTTGACGGCAAGTGGTTGAAATCTATGTAAGCCAAAACTTTTTTCCTTTTTTTTTTAGTTTTGGATAGATCGTGAATGAGTTAGGATGAGCAAAATTAGGAGTTTTCACTGTCCTGAAATTTCAGTGAAAATTGAGAGTCATTGGGGATGATGAAAAAAACATAGTTTTTCAGTGATAATGGGAATTAAATGGCTGATGGTTACAGAAGCTGATTTCAGCTATTTTAGGTCTGTTCTCCAGCAAATAAATGGCTCCTCATTTATCCTAATTATTTTGTTATTTCACAGAAAGAAAAAACAGACGGTAGAAAAAAGTGATATAAAAAAATTCAAATGGCAGTACACAGTTAATGAATAAATATAAAAAAGGAAAAACAACGGAGAACACTAGGGTATGGTTCACACTAGAATTGCACACGAACATGGTATGCATGTCTGTGAGTTCCCTTGCAGTGTGATTTTCAGCCTATTTGTTTGACTGGGCTGAAATTGCTCTGGATCACACACAAAAAAACTCCATGCACTGTTTTTAAAAATGTGCCGCACCAAATCGCATGGTACTGTGGTGCCAGGTGATCTTGTAACAACAAACAGTCACAAAACAATCTCCTGCGCTTGGAAAAGTGCCCACTCCAGATGAGTATGCTATGTCTCCATCTTGGTTCTATGTGGATAATAAAGGTCTTGCTGCCCTCAAAGAATTGGGAAGTCTGAAACACTGAAACCATACAAAAGAAACACAGGGCACACTACCTAGAGCATTATCCTAAGACGAATAGTTTACTGAATAAAAAAGTGGTAAGTATTATACTCACAAAATTGGCTGTTGTTAACCACTTCCCGCCCGCCCTATTGGCGATTGACGTCGGGAAAGTGGTTGCATCATACTGACCGGACGTCATATGTCAGTGCCGCCTATCAGTGCCCATTAGTGTCACCTATCAGTGCTCATCAGTGCCGCCTATCAGTGCCCGTCAATGCCGCCTATCAGTGCCAACCAATGCTGTATATCTGTGCTACCTATCAGTGCCACATATCAGTGCCTATCAGTGCCGCCTATCAGTGCCGCCTATCAGTGCCACCCCATCAGTGCCAACCCATCAGTGCCTCCTCATCAGTGCCTGTCAGTGCAGTCACATCAGTGCTCATCAGTGCAGGAAAAAAACTATTTATTTACAAAATTGTATAACATAAACAAAAAAACTTTTTTTTTTCAAACTTTTAGGTCTTTTTTTTATTTGTTTAGCAAAAAAGAAAAAACCTTGCGGTGATCAAATACCACCGAAAGAAAGCTCTATTTGTGGGGGGGAAATTACATAAATTTGGTTTAGGTACAGTGTCGCATGACCGCGCAATTGTCATTCAAAATGCAACAGCGCTAAAAGGAGAAAATTGGCCTGGGCAGGAAGGGGGTGAAAGTGCCCTGTATTGAAGTGGTTTAAAGCACATCATAAATTCCAGCATAATTCCATCCATGGTAAAACAACCCACAAGACAGAAATTTGAGGTCCAATGGGCTGACGCATTTCAAGGGTTAACCTCTTCTTCAGAGCCACCAGGTGAAACGTACTGCGTTTGGGGTGCCGTTAACAATGTATTGGCACCCACAGCAGATCTGAAAGGCAGTGCGTTTTTAACGGAACACGCTTTTCCCGCACTGCATTCTTTAGGAACTAAATGAGGTACACTAAAGCACCTTAAATACATATCTTCTATAGCGGCTTGCTATGGGGGGCACTCAACGAAGGCCCAAAGTGCCGGCGGGGGACCCAAGAAGAGGAGCATCGGGCTGCTCTGTGCAAAACCACTGCACAAAGCAGGTAAGTATGACATGTTTGTTATTTTTTTTTCAAATAAAAATGTTTCATTTACAATTACTTTAAGTCTACCTAATAACTTCCTGTGATTGTATGGTGACAAGGCTGCACTGCTCCTGAATTCAGAGCAGAGTTGCCACTCTCCGGTGGGCTGTTCCTGCTTTCACTAAAGTGGGATGAATAAATGTTGCAGGGGGCGTGACTATCAGCCTTGTCACTGATATTTACAAGCCTGTAGCCTGCTAATCAGCACCTGGCCACACCTAGTCCTGCCCACTTCTTTCTGGATTGACAGCAATGCCTGTGTTTTGGAAACCCTCCTACTGTGAGCTGATCAGTTGGTCCCTCCTACTAGAGTTGATCAGTGTCTGGGGGAGGTAGCTTGTGAGACACAAATGAATGAGGAATTGGCTTTGTCAAGGAAGGTAAGTTACACTGAACAAAATTATAAACGCAACACTTTTGTTTTTGCCCCCATTTTTCATGTGCTGAACTCAAATCTGGCTAAATCTGTGTTAGTGAGCACTTTGCTGAGATAATCCATCCACCTCACAGGTGTGGCATATCAAGATGCTGATTAGACAGCATGGTTATTGCACAGGTGTGCCTTAGGCTGGCCACAATAAATGCATTCTAAGATGTGCAGTTTTACTGTATTGGGGGGGTCCAGGGGGGTCCGAAAACCAGTCAGTATCTGGTGTGACCACTATTTGCCTCAGGCAGTGCAACACATCTCCTTCGCATAGAGTTGATCAGGTTGTTTATTGTGACCAGTGGAATGTTGGTCCACTTCAATGGCTGTGCGAAGTTGCTGGATATTGGCAGGACCTTGAACACGCTATCGTATACGCCGACAAAGAGCATCCCAAACATTCTCAATGGGTGTCATGTCCGGTGAGTATGCTGGCCATGCAAGAACTGGGATGTTTTCAGCTTCCAGGAATTGTGTACAGATCCTTGCAACATGGGGCCATGCATTATCATGCTGCAACATGAGGTGATGGTTGTGGATTAATGGCACAACAATGGGCCTCAGGATCTCGTCACGGTATCTCTGTGCATTCAAAATGCCATCAACAAAATGCACCTCTCCAAGGTGCCAGACGCCATTGAATGTAAGCATTTGCTCACTCAAGCTGGTTACGATGACGAACTGCATTCAGGTCAAGACCCTGATGAGGTCGATGAGCATGCAGATGAGCTTCCCTGTGATGGAATCTAACAGGTTGTACAGAAATTCTTTGGTTATGCAAATCGAGTGTTGCAGCAGCTGTCTGGGTGGCTGATCTCAGACGATCTTGGAGGTGAAGATGCTGGATGTGGAGGTCCTGGGCTGGTGTGGTTATACACGTGTTCTGCGGTTGTGAGGCCAGTAGGATGTACTGCCAAATTCTCTGAAACGCCGTTGGAGACGGCTTATGGTAGAGAAATGAACATTCAATTCACAGGCAACCGCTCTGGTGGACATTCCTGCAGTCAGCATGGCAATTGCGCGCTCCCTCAAAACGTGCGACTTCTGTGGCATTGGGCTGTGTGATAAAACTGCACATTTTAGAGTGGCCTTTATTGTGGCCAGCCTAAGGCACACCTGTGCAATAATCATGCTGTCTAATCAGCATCTTGATATGCCACACCTGTGAGGTGGATGGATTATCTCGGCAAAGGAGAAGTGCTCACTAACACAGATTTGTGACCAATATTTGAGAGAAATAGGTTTTTTGTGTACATAGAAAAAGTCTTAGATCTTTGAGTTCAGCTCATGAAAAATGGGGGCAAAAACAAAAGTGTTGCATTTATAATTTTGTTTAGTGTAAGTGTTTTGTTTATTTTATGGGGCTTGTGCATCACATAATAACTGGATTTTGGACTTTTTTAAGACTTCAGTAGGTTATTTTTCTGTATCACACAGCAGTGTCCAGCAACATGGGCAGCAGAGAGGAGGGTGAATATTATATTCTTTACAGGTAACAAGTTTTTTTCAGTTTAGAGTTACAGACAGGGCATCATCAATGCATTCTAATTTCTCTCCTGGCCAGGTAATAAGCACAAACACAGGAGTTAGTGTGAAAATTACAGATCCTTCTCACCCACAGCAGCTGCACATTTATATGCTATAAAAAAAAAAAGGTTTTGCCACGTGTCAGAAATGCCAACATATAACACTCCTCGTCCAGCCTGACAATCCCTCTTATCCCTGACGCACCTTAGGCAACACTGCACCAGTTCATTTTTGGCATGCTGACACCCATTTTAATTCTGACGTTCAATTTTTGTAAAAGCTTGTTCCCAGTGTATGGCACAAGTTAATAGATGGCACGCAAACATATGTGATGTTTGGCCGATATCCCAGGAAGGGTAGGCTGCATCTGTCACTTTATGCTGGAATAAGCAGTGGTTTATGTCCTTGAACACAAATTATGCTGCTGGGCCAGAAAAGCCTTCTATGCATGGAAGGCAGTGGTGGGCAGTCAGTTTGATCTCGGGGCCCCCAATGTCTTTTAATTGCTGCATATGAAATTATTTCTAATTTTATTCCTCTTATTTATACAGCTCTGGCATACACAGAACTGCCGCCCAGTGGATGTTTCCCGAAACCATACTCTGCAAACTCTAAAGCTCTTGTGGTGGTGAAATCCCAAAGGGGCAGCAGAGTCTGAGCTGTAGCTGGCACCAACCATCACTCAGTGGCCCAAATAGCTTAGAATCAGATCATGTACTGTCTGCATTCTAATGATGGGTTAAACATCAAATAAACCTCTTGACCATGTCTACATGCTTATTGTATTGAAGCACTGATGCCACACATAGTGCAGAGGCAGCACAAAGGCTTAGTGCTTGGCACTCCTACCTTTCAGCACAAGCGTTCAAACTCCAACTAGGAAAATACTTGCACGGAGTTTGCATGTTCTTCTTGTGCTTACTTGGGTTTCCTCCCACACGCCAAAGACATGCTGGTAGGTTAATTGTCTCCTGCTCTAATGCTTGTGAATGTATGCATGTGAGATAGGGACCTTAGACTGTAAGCTCTTTAAGACCAGGCACTGATGTGAGCGTTTAATATGTAAAGCACTGCAAGAAATTGTTTGTGCTATATACACTCGCTGGCCACTTTATAAGGTTCACCTTGTTAGTACTGGTTTGGACCCCCTTTTGCCTTTAGAAATGCCTTAATTCTTCGTGGTTTAGATTCAACAAGGTGTTGGAAACATTCCTCAGAGATTTTAACATGGTAGCTTTACGAGGTTGCTGCAGATGTGTCGGCTGCACATCCATGATGCAAATCTCTTGTTTCACCACATCCCAAAGGTATTGGATTGAGATCTGGTGGTTGTGGAGGCCATTGGAGTACAGTAAACTCATTGTTACATTCAAGAAACCAGTTTGAGATGATTTGAGCTTTGTGATATGATGCATTATACTGCTGAAAGGAGCCATCAGAAGATGGGTACACTGTAGTCATAAAGGGATGGACATGGTCAGCAACAACAGTAGGCCGTGGTGTTTAAACGATGCTCAATTGGTATTAAGGAGCCCAAAGTGGGCCAAGAAAATATCCCTCAACACCATTACACCACCAGCCTGAGCTGTTGATAAAAGGAGGATGGATCCATGCTTTTATGTTGTTGACGCCAAATTCTGACGCTACGATTTGATTGTTGTAGCTGGAAGCAAGACTCATTAGTCCAGGCAACATTTTTCCAATCTTCTATTGTCCAATTTTGGTGAGTCTATGCAAATTGTATACTCAGTTTCCTGTTCTTAGCTGACAGGAGTGGCACCCAGTGTGGTCTACTGCTACTGTAGCCCATCCGATTTAAGGTTCGATGCGTTGTGCGTTAAGAGATGGTATTCTGCATACCTTGGTTGTAACTACTGTTTATTAGAGTTACTGTTGCCTTTCTATCATCTGGAACCAGTCTGCCCATTAAATGGACACACAAAGCTTTAGCTCGGCTCGAGTTCCCTCATAGCAAGCTGCTCGACTCGAGAAGAGGAGGATCCGGGCTGCTCTGTGCAAAACCAACTGCACAGAGGAGGTAAGTATAACATGTTTGGTTTTTAAAGAAAAAAGAGACTTTACAATCACTTTAAGTGGTTAAACTGACCTCATTTACAGACCGAAGTTCATCCCTTTGATCTAAGAGCCCATTCAGACAGGGGCGAAACGACTTGCTGGGGCGACCTGTGAAGTCGCGGTGCACAGACCTCGGCGCGACATGCATGGACTTCATATAATTGAAGTCAATGCAAGTCGCCTCCAGGTCACCCCAAAGTAGTACAGGACCCTTTTTCTAAGTCGGAGCGACTTGTGTCGCTCCTATTAGAACGGGTACTGTGCTAATCAATGGCAGCCAACCGACCGCGACTTGTCAGCCGACCAAGTCGCCTGACAAGTCGCGCTAGTGTGAATGGACCCTTAGTGCCGGTTCACACTGCCACGACCACTAAAGTCGCGTCGCTTCCAGCGCGACTTTGGCGCGACTTAGCGCGAGGCGACTTTTTATTTGGCCAATCACAATATGATGTGTTGTGACCTAATTTACTTTTCCTGTTTTTTTTTTTACATATTACAAAAAAGTATGGCAGACCAATGTACAGATAACGTTTATGGTGGAGATGTAGGAGTGGCTGAACTGTGGAATGTCTAGCTTGATGCTAGAAAGAATGCTAATTGAGGTCACTCACATTGAAGGAAAAACATCTTTTGTCTGTCTGTCCAGAAACTTAAAAAAAAAACTTAAAAAAAAAAAAAAAAAGAGCATTTTTCATATCATTTTTAAGAAGCACAAGCCTCCAAAGACGCCCAAAAAATGCCCTATAAATGCCTGCAAGAAAATAAGCCAGCCGGAGAGAAGCCGCATTACTGAAATTATAAGAAAAATGCTATTTTTTGGGGGGTTCTGGACATGCTACAGAGCTGAAACTTGACAGGTACATTTTAAGACCCCCCCAGACACTAAATACAAAAATATACATGCCTGACTAAAAAAATGCCCGATAAATGCCTGCAAGAAAAAAAGACAGCTGGAAAGACACTGCATTAGTTTTCTACTAAAATTATAAGAAAGATGCTGTTTTTTGGGGGTTCTGGACATGCTACAGAGCTGAAACTTGACAGGTACACTTTTTAGACCCCCCAGACACTAAATACAAAAAAAGACATGCCTGCCTAAAAAAATGCCCGATAAATGCCTGCAAGAAAAAAAGCCAGCTGGAGAGAAGCCGCATTACTGAAATTATAAGAAAAATGCTATTTTTTGGGGGGTTCTGGACATGCTACAGAGCTGAAACTTGACAGGTACATTTTTTAGACCCCCCAGACACTAAATTCAAAAAAATACATGCCTGACTAAAAAAATGCTCGATAAATGCCTGCAAGAAAAACGGCCAGGTTGACAGAAGACATATTCATGTTTTAATAAAAATTATGCTCTTTTCTTGTTCAATACCATTTTTTTGGAAAGTCGGATGACAAGTCGGATCACAAGTTGCTTCAATTAAGATAAGGAGGCGACTCCCATTGAAGTATATGGGACAGGTCGGATCACTGGTCGCCTCAAAGTAGTACCGGACCCTTTTCTGAAGTCGGAGCGACTTCAGTAGTGGCAATTAAGACGGGACTGATTGAATTACATTGCTTTGGTTATGTCAAGCGACCTGGGGCGACACAAGTCGCCTCGTGAGTCGCCCTAGTGTGAATGGGCACTAAAAGAACCAAAAAATACATTGTTTACTGTTATCACTCAGCGCTGAGCAATGTTGATAAACATTTTCCAGAGGCTCTTTTCCTTTTTTGACAGCTGTGAGTGAGCAGAGAACGTGTCTGCACTGTATGAATCGTGGAAATGCTGGATTAAGATTGTGAGGGGGGTTGAATCGAGATTGCGATTTCTTAACGATGCATCGTGCAGCTGATTTTTTTTTTTACCCTCTATCAATCTTCAGCAGTTTAGCCCCAGTGCATGAGACTCCGGGTGGAAGGCGAATGCACACTGTCCAGTCTGCTACCGGCAGCCTGTAAAATTCTATAAGAGGCTGACAGCTGCTGCACCTAGTACCGCTCCGTGTGCCGTCCAGCCACAGCAGCTGTCAGCCTTCCATAGAGTTTATAGGCTGCCGGCAGCGGGGCTAAACAGTATGCATGTGCCTTCCACCCACACCTAAATGCCGAATTCTCATGCACCGATGGCTAAATACCCTATGTGCATGAGGCGTATATGACAAGTCAACTCATTTCCTGAATCAATCGTTGTATGGCTGATTTAATACTAGGTATGTGTCCTTACATTCTCTCTTACACCTTGTCTGCAATATTTTGTGTCTGCAGATGTCTATATATTTTTCTGGCAAGGTTCTATTTTTTTTTTTTTGTGAGATTTAGAACAGATTCAAATGTTAATTCAACGAGAGTATTATCTTATAACATTGTATGAGGTCTGAATGCTGTCACTCAGTGTGTGAGTCATTGCTGCAGGCAGAGACGTCTTCCAATCTCCCCCACACACCTCCTCTCACTTCATTCTTCTCACTGTCCACCTCAGTGTTCCTTCTGTATAACTTCAAGTCATCTGCATTAAAAAACCCGCTGCCTGCCCTTACCACATACGCATACTGAATAAAGGTGATTTAAAGGGGTACCATAACTTATTTCCAGTATGCCGTTACGGTAATTGTAAATTAAAGGGCCAATCCACCTAAACGTGATATGTGAGGTATAGGTGAAGCTTGCTGTGTTGAGTCATCCCGTGGCTTCTTTTATACTTTGGATACGTCAACAACGAGATCTCCCTGCCATGTAATCCTAAATGTAACCTCCTGGGCTCAGGTGCGGTGCCTAATTTAACCGCTTAAAGACTACCCGCCGCAGTTATACGTCAGGCGCGCCTGCAGCTAGAGGGCGAGCGCGCGCCGCCGGCGACACGCTCCTGCCCCCACTCGTCAGGGGGGATCCAGATGCACAAGGCAGGCGGCTCTGCTTGCCGCCTGACACCCACGATTGCTTCCCGCTAAGAGAGAGGGACGGGCAGCTGTTGTAAACACAGCTGACCATTCTTCTCCCTGGAATGATCATAGTTACATAGTTAGTGAGGTTGATAAAAGACATCAGTCCATCCAGTTCAACCTATGATGTGTGTGTTTGCTGTTAACCATACATTGTATACCCCTGTATGTTGTGGTCTTTAAGGTGCCCATCTAATAGTTTTTTGAAACGATCTATGCTCCCTGCTGATACGACTGTTTGCGGAAGAGAATTCCACATCCTTACTGCTCTGACAGTAAAGAACCCCCTACGTACTTATACTACGTATAAGACGCCACGTGTCTTCTTGTATTCCCTTTCTCTGAATAGTTTGTTCCCTATGCTAGGGTCGCCAGTACAGTTTTTGTACATTGATATCATATCCCCCCTCAATCATCTCTTCTCCAGAGAGAATAAGTTCAGTGCTTGTAGTCTTTCCTCATAGCTGATGTCCTCCATTCCCCTAATTATTTTTGTTGCCCTTCTCTGGGCTCTTTCCAGTTCCAGCACATCCTTCCTGAGGACCGGTGCCCAGAACTGGACAGCATACTCCAGATGTGGCCGGACCAGAGTCTTGTAAAGAGGGAGAATAATCTCTTTATACTCTGGAGTGAATCCCCTTTTTTATACATCCCAGTATTCTGTTGGCTTTGCTTGCAGCAGCTTGGCATTGCATGCCACTGCCAAGCCTGTTGTCTACCAGTACCCCCAGGTCCTTTTCCATCTTAGATTCACCCAGAGGTTCCCCCCCTAGTGAGTAGCTTGCTTTCTGGTTTCTGGCACCCAAGTGCATTACTTTACATTTTTCAACATTAAACCTCATCTGCCATGTAGTTGCCCACCCCGTTATTTTGTTCAGGTCCGCTTGCAAGGTTTCCACATCATGCATGGAAGATATTGGCATGCTTAGTTTAGTATCATCCGCAAATACTGAGATTGAACTAGATATCCCCTCCTCTAGATCATTTATGAATAAATTAAACAGGATTGGCCCCAGGACAGAACCTTGGGGGACCCCACTTTCCACACCCGCCCAATCCGAGTACTCCCCATTAATCACCACCCTTTCCACTCACCCCTGGAGCCATTTCTCTATCCAGGTACTCACCTTATGGTCCATACCTACCTTTCTTAGTTTGAACAGTAAGCGTTTGTGGGGAACTGTGTCAAAGGCCTTTGCAAAGTCCCGATACACCGCATCCACAGGATTACCTTTATCTAGGTGGCAGCTCACTTCATCATAGAAGGTTAATAGATTGGTTTGGCAAGAACGATTTTTCATGAATCCATGCTGATTACTACTAATAATACCATTTTCATTACAAAAGTCTTGTATGTGGTCCCTTAACATCCCCTCCAAAATCTTGCAGACTACTGATGTTAGGCTGACCGGCCTATAGTTACTCGGGATATATCTCAGCCCTTTTTTAAATATTGGTACCACGTTGGCTTTTTTCCAATCAGCTGGCACCATAGAGCTCCTGTGGTCCTGCTAAATAGGATCACAGGTCTCCGTGATCATTTCACAAGCCACGCCACCCCACAGTTAGAAACACACCCCTAGGTACACATTTAACCCCTTGATCACTTGCTGTGTTAACCCCTTCCCTGCCAGAGTCATTATTACAGTAACAGTGCATATTTTTAGCACTGATTACTGTAGTAATGTCACTGGTCCCCTCAAAAGTGTTAAAAATGTCAGTTAGGGGTCCAATCTGTCCGCGGCAATTTCGCAGTCCCGCAAAAAACGCAGATCGCCGCCATTACTAGTAAAAAAATCTGAATTTTTGTAAAATCTTACCGTAAAATTCCTTTCTCTGAGTCCTCTGACAGTCGCCACCCAATCATACAGTCTTCACCTCTTATCCACAGGAGCAAGCTAGGCATAAGACTTGTTAAAAACAAAGTAATTTACATAGACACACCTGTAGGGGGCTGTCCCACTGGTCAAATACCCCCCTGCTATCAGCATTCCCAACTCAGTTTGGTAGCAAGCAGTTAAAGTCCAAAAAACCCCAAAAGAGGGGCGGGGGCGGCGACTGTCAGAGGACTCAGAGAAAGGAATTTTATGGTAAGATTTTACAAAAATTCAGTTTTCTCTTACGTCCTCTGACAGTCGCCGCCCACTCATACCGTCTTCAACAATGGGATGTCCCGAAGCAGTGTAGACATGAGGGGTGGGAAGCGCAACCGTCACAAAGGCAACGCAGCACCCAAGTCAGAGAAAGGAACCTTATCTGAACAGAAAGGTAAATCCTCTGGGTAACAGAAAAGCTCAACTGGAGCAAAAAACCCAGGAAAGCAAATAAACATGGGTGAACAACCCCCAACAGCCAGGGACCTGCAAAACTAGGGCCCCCTTAAGGCCCTGCCGCACACAGAACTTTGCGGCCAAAGAAGGCATCTGCTGATGCCAGAACATCAAGTTTGTAAATTTGGAAAAGGTGTGCACGGACGACCAAGTCGCTGCCTTGCACACCTGGGCCACTGAAGCCTGATGTCGGAAAGCCCATGACGCACTCACCGCTCCTTAATCGAATAGGCCTGCACAATTGTCTATCTGATCCATCTAGAAATGGTTGCCGCAGACGCAGCCATACCCTTCCGAGGTCCCTCAGGAAGGACAAAAAGAGAATCCGATTTTCAGAAGGATTCAGTGGACGACAGGTAGACCCTGAGCGCCCGGACTACATCCAAGGAATGCAAAGCAAACTCCTTAGAATGCCTAGGATTTGCACACAGCGAAGGTAAGACAATATCCTCGTTAAGGTGAAAATCAGAAACCACCTTAGGAAGGAAAGATTGGTTAGATCGCAAGACCACCTTATCCCTATGAACCACCAGGTAAGGGGAACGGCAAGACAAGGCCGCCAACTCCGACACTCTGCGAGCAGATGTGATTGCCACCAGAAAGGCAACCTTTCTCGTCAGCAGAGGCAGAGAAATTTCCCTGATGTTGTCAAAGGGAGGACGTTGCAAAACGGACAGGACCAAGTTCAAGTCCCAAGGAGGTAAAGGTGCTCTCCGAGGAGGAGCCAAATAACGCACTCCTTGAATAAAGGTGCGTATCAATGAATTAGACGCCAAGGGGCGCTGAAAAAGGATTGCCAGTGCAGATAACTGGCCCTTAATAGTGGTCAGCGCAAGATGCTGGTCCACACCAGATTAGAGGAAGGCTAACACCCTTGCCACCGAAAAGGAGCGAGGATGGACGCCCCTGGATTCACACCAGGCAAAATAAGCCTTCCAGGTATGGTAATAAATCTTACCGGACGAGGCCTTCCTAGCCATGAGCAGGATAGGAATGACCGCCGACGAGAGACCCCGATCTCTCAAGACCTGGCTTTCCACAGCCACGCCGTTAAAGCCAGAGATGTATAGTAACGAAGTAGAACTACTTAAGTACTGTACTTAAGTACCGAAATGCGGTATCTGTACTTTCCTAGAGTAGAATTTTTTTCTCCTACTTCTACTTTTACTTCACTACATTTTTTCGATGATTTCGATACTTCTACTCAAGTATTTTTTTTTTGTGCTGCATAGTTACTCGTTACTTTTAAAAAAATTACCACTGCCAGAACAGTTTGCATAAAGCTCAAAAAAATGTGTATAATGTCATTTGTAAATCAGCGCATACGAAAATAAAGGTTGTGTATAATAAAAGCTGCTATACCAAATCTTTCCAATAAAAAGAAAATATGAAACAAACAAATAAATGGTGCTACAGCGCTTAAAGTGCATCAAGAAACTACTAACAAACACAGGTTAATCATTTGAATAAATCATTTGAAATAATAAAAACAATATGATGTTCAAACTTTTGACTTATTTCTTTAATAACTACATAACACAGTACTTGTACTTCTACTTTCAGTACTTGAGTAGAATTTTTTTTTCAAAACTACTGGTACTTTTTACTTTTAGTACTTAAGTAGCAAATTTTTTGAAAAAACTACTTGCAATACTTAAGTAAAAAAAATGTTGAATACTTTAGTACTTCTACTTAAGTAACTTTTTCTGCGAGCACTTCCACTTCTACTCAAGTAATTTTTTGATCGAGCACTTGTACTTTTACTCAAGTAGAAATTTCGAGTACTTTATACAAGTCTGGTTAAAGCCAGCGACCGTAAAGCAGGATGGAAGATCGGCACCTAAGACAGCAGATCGTCCCCTAAGGGGAGTCGAAACTGAGGCTCGACGACCAGTTGTATGATGTCCTCGTACCAAGACCGGCGTGGCCAGTCTGGGGCCACCAGAATCACCAACTTCGGTTCCGAAACCAACCTACGAGGGAACTTGGACAACAACTGAATCTGGGGGAAGGCATAAATCAGGTGATACTAATGCCAAGGCACCACCAGCGCATCCGAGGCGTCTGCCAGAGGGTCGCGCGTTCTTGCTACGAACCTGTCCACCTTGTTGTTCAGCCGAGATGCGAACAGATCCACATCTGGGGTTCCCCATCTCGCACACAGCATCCGGAACACCTCCGGGTGCAAGGACCATTCCCCCTGGTCCAGGGTCTGGCGGCTCAGATAGTCGGCTTCCCAATTCTCCACACCCGGAATGTGAACAGACGAAATCGCCGGGACATGAGTCTCGGCCCAAGCCAGAATCTTGGTCACCTCCTGGGCCGCCCGGGCACTCCTGGTGTCCCCTTGGTGATTGATGTAAGCCACCGCAGTGGCGTTGTCCGTCTGCACCCGCACAGGGCGGCCCCGAAGCTGATCCGACCAACTGAACAAGCACAGCCTGATCGCAAGCAGTTCCAAGATGTTTATTGGCAGGGAGGACTCCTCCTCCAACCAAGTGCCCTGGGCAGACAGAATGCCCAGTATGCCATCCCAGCACGACAGGCTGGCATCCGTGGTGATCACCGTCCACAACAACGGGTGGAAGGATTTTCCCTCCGTCAGAGCCAGGGACTGAAGCCACCAGAGAAGATCCACTCTGACGTGGCGGCTCAGAGATATCCTCCTTTCCAAGGATTGAGGAAGTCTGTCCCATCTGGCCAGGATCTACGCTTGAAGAGATCAAGGAGATGAGAAAACAAATTGGTCTAAAATTTTAAAAAATTTTTATTTTTATTTATTTTTTTTTGGGGAATGTTATATAGCAGAATGTGAAAAATATATATATATTTTTTTTAGATTTGTCGCTATTTTTTTGTATATGGCGAAAAAATAAAAACCGCACAGGTGAGCAAATACAACCAAAAAAAAAAGCTCTATTTGTGGGAAAAAAAGACATAAATTTTGTTAGGTACAGCGTCGTACGACCGCGCAATTGTCCGTTAACCGCTTCCATACAGAGCAGTTAGACCCCCTTCCTGCCCAGACCAATTTTCAGCTTTCAGCACTCTCACACTTTGAATGACAATTGCTCAGTCATGCTACACTGTAACCAAACAACATTTTTATCATTTTTTTCACACAAATAGAGCTTTCTTTTGGTGGTATTTGATCACAACTGGGGTTTTTTTTTTTCGTGATATAAGCAAAAAAAGAGCAAAAATTTTGCAAAAAAAACACTTTTTTTAGTTTCTATTATAAAATTTTGCAAAAAATTAATTTTTCTTCATACATTTGGGCCAAAATTTATACTGCTACATATCTCTGGTAAAATTAACCCAAATTAGTGTATATTATTTAGTCTGTGTGAAAGTTATTGAGTCTAGAAGCTATGGTACCAATTACTGAAAATTGATCACACCAGATGTACTGATGGCCTATCTCCTTTCTTGAGGCCCTGAAATGTCAGGACAGTACAAATACCCCCCAAATGACCCCTTTTTGTAAAGTAGACAGTCCAAGGTATTTAGTAAGAGGCATGGTGAGTTTTTTGAAGTTATAATTTTTTCCCACAATTCTTGGGAAAATGAAGAAAACATTTTTTTTTCTTTTTTTTTCCCAAAACGTTGTCAATTTATAAGCTATTTCTAACACATAGCATGTACACAGCAAAAATGACACCCCAAAATTCATTCTGCTACTCCTTCTGAGTATGGTGATACCACATGTGTGAGACTTTTACACAGCCTGGCCACAAAAAGAGACTCCACGTCCAAGTAGCACCATAAGGCGTTTTAGGAGCATAAATACACATAAAACTTTCTTACTACCTATCACACTTTTCAAGGCCCTAGAGCAACAATACAATGGAAAAGTCCACAAAATTACCCCATTTTGGAAAGCAAACACTCCAACGTATATTCTAAGAGGCATTATGGGTCCTTTGAACATGTCATTTTTTTCCACAAGTTTTTGGAAAATGTGGGAAAAAAATAAAAACTTTTTTTTTTACACAAAGTTGTCAATTTATAGGATATTCCTAACACATAGCATGTACATCGCAAAAATGACACCCCAAAATACATTCTGCCACTCCTCCTGAGTATGGCAATACCACATGTGTGAGACTTTTTCACAGCCTAGCCATATAGAGGGGCCTAAACATCCAAGGAGCATCATCATGCATCCTAGCCACTTGCCTAGGCCTATTTTTGACATTTGGGGTTTACAAGCTAAAATCAGTTGTTTTTGCTAGAAAACTACTTAGAACCCCAAAACATTATATATTTTTTTTTAGCAGAGACCCTAGAGAATAAAATGGAGATTATTGCAATATTTTTTATCACACCGTATTTGCGCAGCGGTCTTCCAAACGCAATTTTTTGGGAAAAAAATCACTTTTTTTAATTAAAAAATAAGAAAACAGTAAAGTTAGCCCAATTGTTTTCCATAATGTGAAAGATAATGTTACGCCGAGTAAATAGATACCCAACATGTCATGCTTCAAAATTGCGCACGCTCACAGAATGGTGACAAATTTTGGTACTTAAAAATCCCCATAGGCGACATTTTAAAAATTTCTACAGGTTGCTATCTTAGAGTTACAGAGGAGGTCTATGGCTCAAATTATTGCTCTTGCTCTAACGATCGCGACGATACCTCACATGTGTAGTTTGAACACTGTTTACATATGTGGGCGGGGTTTCCGTATGCGTTCGCTTCTGCGCGCGAGCTCGCGGGGACACGGCGCTTTAATTTTTTTTTTTTTTTTTTTTACTATTTATTTTATTTATTATTTTTTATTTTTACACTGTTTTTTTTTAAAAAAAAAATTGATCATTTTTATTTCTATTGCAAGAAATGTAAACATTACTTGTAATAGAAAAAGGCACGACAGGACCTCTTTTTTGTGAGATCTGGGGTCAAAAAGTCCTCAGATCTCACAAGTACACTAAAAGATAGAAAAAATAAAAAAAAAAAATTAAAAAAAAATTAAATAAAATGAAAAAAAAAAAGGGACCTTTAAACTGGTTGCTAGGCAACGACGTTTGCCGTAGCTCCGGTCCTCCAAGACCATAGAGTCGAGTGAGGGCAAGCTTGCCCTCACTCGACATCCTGTCTGTGAGGATCTGGGACCGGATCGTTTTCCCCGCTGCCGGCGGGTCCGGTAAGCGGGGAAAAGGACCAGAATGCAGCGGGAGGGGGGGGGGCACCTCTTCCGCCACCCCGGAAGGGTGATCCCGCGGCGAATCTGCCGCTGGGACCACCCTTATCGGAAAGCCAACCGTCCACCGTTTAAAAAAATACCAGGGTTATGGCAGCTATCTGCTGCCATAACACCGGTATTTAGGTTTAAACGGACGACGTATGTTAACCTTTTTGGACTTAGACATGGTGGCTGTATGAAGGGTGACAGGTACTCGGGTACTTTGCTGGGCAGGTGACAGGTACTCTGGTACTGATGAGCAAGTGGCAGGTACTCGAGTACTCCGATAGGCAGGTGACAGGTACTCGGGTACTCTTATGGGCAGGTGACAGGCAGGTGATAGGTACTGATGAGTAGTACTGATACTGATAGGTGATACTGATACTGTACTGATGGGTACGGATGATCAGTACTGATACTAATAGGTGATAGGTACTGATGGGTACTGATGAGTACTGATGAGTAGTGATGGGTAATGATGAGCAGGTGGCAAGTACTCGGGTACTTCAGGTGTCAGGTACTCTGATGAGCAGGTGGAAGGTACTCGGGTACTCTGTTGGGTAGGTGACAGGTACTCGGGTACTCCGATGACGGGTACTCAAAGTACCAGAGTACCTGTCATCAGAGTACCAGAGTACCTGTCATCAGAGTACCCGAGTACCTGTCATCAGAGTACCCGAGTACCTGTCATCAGAGTACCCGAGTACCCGTCATCAGAGTACCCGAGTACTTGTCATCAGAGTACCCGAGTACCTGTCATCAGAGTACCCGAGTACTTGTCATCAGAGTACCCGAGTACCTGTCACCAGCCCATCAGAGTACCTGTCACCAGAGTACCCGAGTACCTGTCATCAGAGTACCCGAGTACCCGTCATCAGAGTACCCGAGTACCTGTCATCAGAGTACCCGAGTACCTGTCACCAGCCCATCAGAGTACCTGTCATCAGAGTACCCGAGTACCTGTCATCAGAGTACCCGAGTACCCATCATCAGAGTACCCGAGTACCTGTCACCAGCCCATCAGAGTACCCGAGTACCTGTCATCTGAGTACCTGATGGGCTGGTGACAGGTACTCGGGTACTTTGATGGGCTAGTGACAGGTGCTCTTTATTGGGGGGGGGGCAATCAGTGTGGTTGGGGTGCACTATGATTGGTAACTAGCTGTTACCACAATCTCCTCCTCACACAGGATCAGTGTGTGAGGAGGAGAACACGGTGACAGCTAGTTACCATGTTCTCTGATGACATTTGTGACCGGCTGTGATTGGACACAGCCGGTCACGTGGTAAAGAGCCAATTTCATTGGCTCTTTACCTAGATCGGGGATGGGCTCTGTCCGAGGGACGAGCCTCGTCCCCGATCGCCGCGCTGCGCGCCCCCGGGGGCGCGCATTAAGGAAGGAACGAGCGGCTCGCGCTGGAGCCGCTCATGTGATCGGCTGTGATTGACACAGCCGATCACGTGGTAAACAGCCAATTTCATTGGCTGTTTACCTTGATCGGGGTTGGGCTCAGTCCGAGGGACGAGCCTCACCCCCGATCGCCGCGCTGCGCGCCCCCGGGGGCGCGCAGTAGCGGGGAGATCCGGGCGCCGTCATATGACGTCGGCCCGGATCGAGAAAGGATTTGTGCCGACGTCATTTTACATGACGCGGTACGGAAGGGGTTAAAGTAACGCAGTGCCGAATCGCAAAATATGGCTAGGTCATTAAGGGGGCAAATCCTTCCGATCCAGAAGTGGTTACAAAGGGCTCTTCTTGGCTACTTGTATAAGTGTAGTGCACAGACATCTTGCTACCCTCTCAGCATTGCAGGTATCCTTAGGCAAATTACAAAACGAATGTGTCCCCTCCCCCCCCCCTGGTCGGTCGGGTCAGTCAGGCGACACATTTCTCCCCCCCCCCCCCCCTGCCTCCTTACTGGGGAGTGTTGGATGGCTGAGCCTCTGTCCTCCTCCAGCCGCCATGTGTCTTCTGCCTCTTCCTGGCCACTGACCAGTAAGATCGCTTCTCTTTTCAGTCAATCAGGAAAGGGGTCTCACAACCCTCTACCTGATTGGCTGGAAGGAGAGTCAATGTGACAATAGCGAATATTAATTCGCTATTGTCACACAACTGGGTAGGCTAGGTCGCAGTGCTCTGATGCCTAAAAAAAATCCCCTATTGGAATCCATGCGCCCGGTGCCCTGCATGAAGATTAGGAGGCCGGACGCAGGATGGGGGGGCGGCGCCCCTGCGCCCTCAATGGATGGGCCGCCCCTGGTCTTTACCACATATATATATATATATATATATATATATATATATAGCTCCATAAAACAGCAGTGGTCTGTATTCCTCCAACGTGGCCCCCCAGCGGGTGCGCGGACTTAGGTTGGGCTGGCTAAAAAAGAGGCCGTGGCTTTGCGGCCTGCTAGAGTGGGATACACGCTCCTTTCTGTGAACCAGCTCCCTCCTCTGGTGGGCAGTGCTGTGATGAGCGCGGTTTGCTCCCACTTCTTGCCCACCTCCGACATCATCTTCCCAGTTTGACAGCTGGGGTTGAGGTTGCGGGCTTGTTCGATCGCTCGTTCCTTACAGCCACTGTGGAAAGGGAGTGCCAGTTCATCAGTGCTGAGCAGTGCACTACTGCCTATTAGTGCCCATCAGTGCTGCCTATCAGTGCCCATCAGTGCCACTTCAGTGCTGCCTATCAGTACTCATCAGTGTCACCTCATTAGTGCCCTTCAGTGCAGCCCATCAGTGCCACCTCAGAGCCCATCAGTGCAGATTCATCAGTGCCCATCAGCGCAGCCTATCAGTGCCACCTCATCAGTGCCACCTATCAGTTTATTATCAGCACAGCCTCATCAGTGTCCATTAACGCAGCCTCATCAGTGCCCATCAGTGCAGCCTCATCAGTGTCCAACAACGCAGCCTCATCAGTGCCCATCAGTGCCACCTCATCAGTGTCCATCAACACAGCCTCATCAGCGTCGCCTCATTATTGCCCATCAGTGCTACCTCATTAGTGCCCATCAGTGCAGCCTCATTAGTGCCACCTATTAGTACCCCTCATTAATGTCAACCAGTACCACCTCATCAGTGCCCATTAGTGCAGCCTATCAGTGAACATCAGTGCAACCTCATCAGCGCACATCAGCGAAGGAGAAAAATTACTTAAATTTTTTTATTTTTTTTTTTATTTTCTGTCTTTTTTCACTTGGCATCAAGCGTGAGCAATTGTTATTGCCCGACGCACCGGCTACGCAGTTCTGGACACATTGCAGTTAATTTAAAAAACTGTCTCCTAACATTTTTAGCTGGCTCCTAGATTCTAAGCAAATTTATCAAGCCCTGTATATACAGTATCTCACAAAAGTCAGTACACCACTCACATTTGTGTAAATATTTTATTATATATTTTCATGTGACAACACTGAAGAAATGACACTTTGCTACAATGTAAAATAGTGAGTGTACAGCCTGTATAACAGTGTAAATTTGCTGTCCCCTCAAAATAACTCACAGCCAATAATGTCTAAACTGCTGGCAACAAAAGTGAGTACACCCCTAAGTTAAAATTTCCAAATTGGGCTCAAAATGTCATTTTTTTGTGTGGCCACCATTTATTTTCCAGCATTGCCTTAACAGTCTTGGGCATGGAGTTCCCCAGAGCTTCACAGGTTGCCACTGGAGTCCTCTTCCAGTCCTCCATGATGACATCATGGAGTTGGTGGATGTTAGAAACCTTGCTCTCCTATACCTTCCGTTTGAGGATGTCCCACAGATGCTCAATGGGGTTTAGGTCTGGAGACATGCTTGGCCAGTCCATCTCCTTTACCCTCAGCTTCATTAGCAAGGCAGTGGTCGTCTTGGAGGTGTGTTTGGGGTCGTTATGTTGGAATACTGCCCTACGGCCCAGAGGGGATCATGCTCTGCTTCAGTATATCACAGTACATGTTGGCATTCACGGTTCCCTCAAGGAACTGTAGCTCCCCAGTGTCGGCAGCACTCATGCAGCCCCAGACCATGACACTCCCACCTCCATGCTTGACTGTAGACAAGATACACTTGTCTTTGTACTCCTCACCTGGTTGCCGCCACACATGCTTGACACAATTTAAACCAAATAGGTTTATCTTGGTTTTATCAGATCACAGGACATGGTTCCAGTAATCCATGTCCTTAGTCTGCTTGTCTTCAGCAGACTGTTTGCAGGCTTTCTTGTGCATCATCTTTAGAAGAGGCTTCCTTCTGGGACGACAGCCATGCAGACCAATTTGATGCAGTGTGCGGCGTATGGTCTGAGCACTTACAGGCTGACCGCCCACCCCTTCAACCTTTGCAGCAATGCTGGCAGCATTCATATGTCTATTTCCCAAAGACAACCTCTGGATATGATGCTTAGCATGTTCACTCAACTTCTCTTGTCGACCATGGCGAGGCCTGTTATGACTCGAACCTGTTCTGTTAAACCGCTATATGGTCTTGGCCACTATGCTGCAGCTCAGTTTCAGGGTCTTGACAATCTTCTTATAGCCTAGACCATCTTTATGTAGAGCAACAATTCTTCTTTTCAGATCATCGGAGAGTACTTTGCCATGAGGTGCCAAGTTGAACTTGCAGTGACCAGTATGAGAGAGTGAGAGTGATAGCACCAAATTTATTACACCTTCTCCCCATTCACATCTGAGACTAACACTAACGAGTCACATGACACCTGGGAGGAAAAATGGCTAATTGGGCCCAATTTGGACATTTTGAGGGGACAGCAAATTTACACTGTTATACAAGCTGTACACTCACTACATTACATTGTAGCAAAGTGTCATTTCTTCAGTGTTGTCACATGAAAAGATATAATAAAATATTTACAAAAATGTGGGGGGTGTACTCACTTTTGTGAGATACTGCATATATATATGTGTGATCCAGCGCAGTGGGCCGCACTGTAGCAGTAAAGCGACATGGGCCAGTCCTAAAGTGGTTAAACCAAGCCAGGTAATGTGCCTATTTTATGTACTAAATGGTTTGAATATTTTTTTTGTCTTCATCTGCACCGGAAGGCATCCCCTCACTTTCAGTCCTGGTAATGGTTATCTCTGGAACAGGAAGTGAAGGAAGATCTTCCCTTTGAGGACACAGATATCGATAAAAACGGACAGATATTCTTACCCTTCCTCAGAACTCTAAGACTAAAAAAATTTACAGTTTTAGTTGAAGTTACATTGCTTTAATATTATTTTAAGCACATTAGTGATATTAGTGCAGACAGAGAAGAGGCTGTGGTGGGTTTGATTTACTAAAATTGGAAGTTGCAAAATCTGCTGCAGCTCTGCATAATAGAAACCAATCAGCTTCCAGGTTTTTTTTTTTGTCAAAGCTTAATTGAACAAGCTGAAGTTAGAAGCTGATTGGCTACCATAAACAGCTGCACCAGATTTTGCATGCTCCAGTTTTAGTAAATCAGCTCCTATTTTCAGAGTGTTTCTTGATGGAATGCTTGGAAGAAAGGGTGTAGAAAAACAAAGACAACCACATCAGCAATTTTTTTTTTTTTTTTATATGTACTTATTTCTAATATGTTTCTGGAAGAATAAACCCATCCATCTACTGAGGAGCAGAATTAGCCCTAAGGCTTGTATATATGAGTGCCAGATGTGATCATACAGCTGGCACTTGTATGAAAATGATGGCCACTGAAGCTATACGGAAAACAATTTAGTGCTCACTCAGAATACAGCTCAATAGAATTCACACACCTTAGAATTTATTTCACACAGTCCAACAGTCCTGTTTTTAGTGGGACTGTCATATTTACACTATAGCAGCGGTAGGCAACCTTAAAGAGGTGGAGATCTACCTGACAACACAGGAGAAGTCAAAGATCCCCGGGCAGTGTTGCCTTCTTACACCCAATTTATATCGCCGTCCTACCATGTCGCAAATGCATGCATTGCATGGCAAACATGGGTTTAAATCAAGGGGTGGGAAGGCAACATATTGCCTTCTCACCACCTGTAAAACACACTCAAATCGCTTTTCAGAGGAGCAGCAGTGCCTGCTGCACTTGTGAATGAGTCCTTAGTTGCATTCTGCAGCGGTACCATAGGGCTCATTCACACATAAAGTTTGGAGTGGTAAAACATCAGGATATAATAGAAGTCTATGGCTAAGCACAGAAAAGCTGCAGGTACACTGCACTGCACCAGCGATGTGGGTAACCTGCAGCACATCAGTGTGAAAGCAGCCCTATAATAATATGCCCAGTGTATTGCTTCACACTGACCTGAAGATCTCTTCTTTCCTGCTGCTGGCACCACTCTGGAGACCACTAGCCGGGATAAGAGGTAGAGTGCAGTTGGTATCACTCCACATGTGACAGGAGCCAGCACTATAGAGGAGGCATCGGCTTATGCGGCTCTTGCTCCCCTACTACAGCTCCAACTTTACAAGTAGTCCCTCTGTATTGCACGCTGTTGGATGCTCTGGAATGGTGGGTCAGCAAGCCCAGACCGAGATCTACCGATCACCTGGCCATGATCTACTGGTAGATTGTGATCTACAGGTTGTTGACCCCCAGCTAATTGGGCCCAATTTGGACTTTGTCACTTAGGGGTGTTCTCACGTTTGTTGCCAGCGGTTTAGACATTAACCTCCCTGGCGGTATGATTCTTTCGGATTTTATGTGTTGAAAGCGGTACCATTATTTTGCATGTAATTCTTGTGAATGAGCAGCCCAAACCGACTGTATACATTTATATATACATTTATATGTATATATATATATATATATATATATATATATATATATATATATATATATATACATATATGTATATATATATATATATATACATATATATATATATATATATATATATATATATATATATATATATATATATATATACATATATATATGTATATATATATATATATGTGTGTATATACGTATATATATATATATATATATAAATATATATATACGTATATTTATATATATACATATATATATATATATATATATATATATATATACGTGTATGTATATATATATATATATATATATATATACATAAAAAGTCCAGTAAAACTGCAGGAAAGGGCACTGGGGGGCAAACTAATGTGATTTTTTTTTATTTTGAAATTAATCAGTGTGTTTGGTGTGTTTTACATTTGAATTTGCCGCCGGTTCCACCCCCTGCGAACGTCACGTCGCAGGAGACGGAAGCCAGGGCAAGGAGAGGATCGGGAGGAAGATCCGCCTCGAGACACAGCCGGGACACATCAATGGATCCCACAGACAAGGTAAGTAACCCTGCTTACAGGAATCCAGTGATGCTTCTGGCGGTACCCCGAGTGTGGCTCGGGGTTACCGCTTTTGGCTCTGAAATTTAACCCCCAGCCACGCTCTGGAATACCGCTAAGAAGGTTAATGGCTGTGTGTTGAGTTATTTGGAGGGGACAGCAAATTTACACTGTTATACAAGTTGTACACTCACTACTTTACATTGCAGCAAAGTGTGATTTCTTACAAAAATGTGAGGGGTGTACTCACTTTTGTGAGATACTGTGTATATACAAAGTCCCTCCACCCTAAACTCGCTCATCTATGTCTTAATGGACCTTGCTTTGTGCACTGATCCAAATCATTTGGTGGAGGGGGATTATGGTGTGTGGTTGTTTTTTAGGGGTTGGGCTTGGCCCCTTAGTTTTAGTGAAGGGAACTCTTAAGGCGTCAGCATACCAAGACATTTTGGATGATATCATGCTCCCAACTTTGTGGGAACAGTTTGGGGATGGCCCTTCCTGTTCCAACATGACTGTGCACCAGTGCACAAAGCAAGTATCCTTGGCACCAATTACAGCCTCAAGTCCTTTTCTTTTGAGTATGATGCTACAAGCTTGGCACTACTACTTTTGGGTAGTTTTTTCCATTCTTCTTTGCAGGACCTCTCAAGCTCAATCAGGCTGGAAGGGAGCCGTCTGTGCACAGCCATTCTCAGATCTCTCCAGAGATGTTCAATTTGGTGCATGTCTGGGCTCTGGCTGGACCATTCAAGGGCATTCACAGAGTTGCCCTGTAGCCCAGAACTCGACAAACCCCAGGTGCCAGGTTGCATTGGCAACTAGAATTAGCGACCTGGTGCCTGGGATGCACTGCAAGAGGCGTCTTGTCCCCGTGCGTTCCCCTCCCCCCCACGGGTGCGCAAACTAAGATGCCGCGCCGACCGGTAATTGAGGCCGCGGCTTTGCAATCTTCTGGAGTGAGAACTGGCTCCCTCTTGTGGTGGCCAGGCGTGTGACAAGCAGTCAATAACAGCGCTGAGTGTTTCCCCTGCCTGTTCTCACTGTCCGCCCATCTCCTTCCAAAGAGGAGAAGAGAGAAGTTGTTGCAGGCTTCATCTGGCGCCCTTTGCTTAATGGTAAGTGGACAGGGAGTGTGGGGCATTTGGTTGGAAGTTGGAACAGTCTCAATTCTATTCACACCCTCACAAAAGATGGTAACAGTTTATTAATTTTTTATTGTTTATTAAAATAAATTTTTTATTATTTTTCATCATCTCCCTGCCATGCCACAGCACACAGCCGAAGGCCCCTTTCACACGGGCTGTCTGATCAGGTTCGCCTGTCAGTTTTTCAGGCAGACCTGATTGGACTTTTAAATCTCCTGTTTGGAGCGGCGGATGCCTGTTGACAATCGCCGCCATCCAATCCTGTCTGCCAAAAACAGACAGATGGTGGTCCTACTTTCCATCCATCTGGCAGATTGAATCAGATGGCATCAGATGGAAATGGACAGGCGGTCAATTTCCATCCAATTGCCCCATAGAGGAGAGCGGGATTGTATCAATGTTCGCTCTGCATAGCGGATTGGACAGGACCTGTCATCCGCTCCTGCTCAGCCTGGGATTAGCGGAAAAATCCCAGCTGATCAAGCGGATTCGGCTTAGCTGAGGTGCCCGTATGAAGGGTGGCATGAGTTACTGGATCAATGGATCACCTATCGCCCCCACCTTGCTGCACTGTACTTCCCTAGTAAGCCACTGCCCATCACACCATAAAGCCAAGTACACACGGCCCAAATGCTGGGCAACATCAGCCAGTTAAAAAAAAAATGCCCACCATTCAGCCCTTGTGTATGGCAGCCGGTCTGACAGAAGCCAGCTATTCGGCATGTGCGAAAAAAAACGACTCCTAACTTATTTAGCTGGCTCCTAGATTCCAAGAAAATGTGTCAAGCCCTGCTATAGCCATTCCTTTGTTAGCTAGGCTGTGTGCGTAGGGTCGTTGTCCTGTTGGAAGATGAACCTTCACCCCAGTCTAAGATCCAGAGTGCTCTGGAGCACGTTTTCATCAAGGATGTCTCTATACATTGCTGCATTTATCTTTCCCTCTATACTGTCTAGTCTTCTGAAAAAACATCCCCACAGCATGATGCTGCCACCACCATGCTTCACTGTAGAGATGGTATTGGTCAGGTGATAAGCAGTGCCTGGTTTCCTCCAGACATGATGCTTGCCATTCAGGCCAGAGAGTTCAATCTTTATTTTATCAGACCAGAGAATTTTGTTTCTCAAGGTCTGAGAATCCTTCAGGTGTCTTTTGGCAATTCTTCAGGTGTCTGGCCACTCTACCATACAGGCCTGATTGGTGGAGTGCTGTGGAAATGGTTGTTCTTCTGGAAGGTTCTCCTTTCTCCACAGAGAAAGGCTCTTCTCCCCTTTCCCCCAAGGAAGAGTGGTGGTTCCAAACATCTTACATTTACGGATGATGGAGGCCACTGTGCTCATTGGGACTTGCTGCAGACATTTTTTTTGTACCTTTCCCTATATCTATACCTTGATACAGTCCTGTCTGGGAGGTCTATTGACAATTCCTTGGCTTGGCTTGTGCTCTGACATGTACTGTTAACTGTGGGACCTTATATAGACAGGTGAGTGCCTTTCCAAATCATGTCCAATCAACTAAATTTACCACAGGTGAACTCCAATCAAGTTGTGGAATCATCTCAAGGATGATCAGTGGAAACAGGATGCATCTGAGCTCAATTTTGAGTATTATGGCAAAGGCTGTGAATACTTATGTGCATGTGATTTTTTCATTTTTTATTTATAATAAATTTGCAAAGATTTCAAACAAACCTCTTTCACATTTTCATTATGAGGTATTGTTTAAAGAAATTTGAGGAAAATAATGAATTTAATAAATTTTGGAAAAGGGCTGTATGTAGCTTCAATCTGTCTGAATCAGAAGGAGCATAAAGCCTCGTACACACGCACCGATTGTTGGCCGACCGATCGGCCGTCTTTTGTCCAGTGTTGTTGTGTTGGTTAAAAAGTGCTCTAGACTGCACACGAATTTTGTCGGCCAACAACAACCAACTTCAAAAGTGATGTCATGTTCTGGTTGACTTTTCGTGTGTTTTTTCTTCTCTGAGCATGCCCAGTCTTGCTCATCAGATTTTTGTCTGCCGAAATCTGTACTGACTGAAGAACAATCGGCCGTTCTGGTGACGGCAAACAAAAATTTTATAGCATGCACACCAGATTTTGTTCGGCCGAAAAGTCGCAGTCGGTTGTCGGAAGCATCATACTAACAAGCCGACAATCGGCCGATCGGACGTTGGCCAAAAATTCCCGGCCAACTATCGGTGCGTGTGTACGAGGCTTAAGACATTAAAGCCAAGTACACACATTTAGAAAATTGGAAGGAAAATACCACTTTCGGAGCGATCGTACGATAATCCGAAAGCTAGAACACAGCTTTTGAGATTCAATCACGTCAGTTCATCAGAAATTATCCAAAGGGACAAACATGACAAAATCGGAGGCGATCGTACGATAATCCGAACGCTAGTACACAGCTTTTGAGATTCCATCACATCAGTTCATCAGAAATTATCCAAAGGGACAAACATGACAAAATCAGAAGAGCAAGACCATGCATGCTCGGAAACTAAAGAATACATTACTATACAATACAACACATTATATCACTTCTGAAGCTGTGTTCTGTCGTACGAGAGTTTTTGTAGCTTTAGTATCCTCTTCATTTTCAATATGAGACTGTCATGTAAGAAAAAAACAGACGATCATTCGTCTGATATTCTTATCGCGTGTACGAGGCTTTAGCCTACGGGACTGGGGGTATAAATAATACCCTGCCTATGTCATTAAACCCATCCTCAACTATCTCATCCGTTTCTAAAAATTACTATGTGTTTTTATGCAAAAGTCGTGTTTAATAAGGTTCATGAAACAGGTACAGAAAAAGTATTAAATTACACAGCTCATTGCGGAACTAAGGTCTGGTCAAGGAGATATAAAAGCCCTCAGCCGTGAAGAAGTTTAAAAAGAAAAAGGGTTAACGGTGATTTTAATTATTTCGATTAGCTAAATGCCCTAAGGAAACAATATACTTTGTTCAATGTAATCACCAAATCTATTTACAGCATCAATGCTGTGCAATTTCATTTAATTAAAATAAATTAACTCATCCCTTCGGAGACAAGTTTAGAAAGGTTAGGGTCCGGACTCTACTTAGGCCACTTAGGTTCCTTCACACCAAGCCCATCAAACCATGTCTATGGAGCTAGCTTTGTATACACAGGGGCACAGCCATGCTGAAACAGGAAAGGACCTTCCCCAAATTGTTACAAGGTTGGAAGCACACAGTTGTATAAAATATCTTTGTATGTTGCAGCATTAACAGAACCCTTCACTGGAAACACGTAAACTCAACAAATGGGAGAGATGTTCAGATACGTTCGACCATATAGTGCCTACATCATGAAATCCACCCACAATTTTCTTATAAGTTTCCATAGGTTGCTACGATTTCTCGTTTAATTTTTTTTTATTGAAAATTAGTAATAACAGACATTACATAAGTCACAATGACAAAGCAATACAAACGTAAAGTGTCTTCATACTAGGGATTGACCGATTATCGGCAAAGCCGATGTATCGAGGGCCGATATATGCACTTTTCCCGATATATCGGAATCGGACCCTGAGGTTACCGATATTGCCGATATTTCAGAAAGTGCTTGTACCGGAATGATGCCTGCAGCATAGCCGACGATCGGCTGTCCTGTAGTGACAACTGATGCGGCTGAGAAGATGCTCAGCTGTCATTTCAGCTGTAATCAGGTCTCCATGTAAAAACCCGGAAGTGATGTCATGAGTGACATCACTTCTGGGTACTGTCTGATGCCAGATTAAAAAAAATGACAGCATTCAAAACAGCCAAACTTGGCTTTTTGAATGCTTTTAAGGCGTTTGGGGTCTTTTAGACCAGTGTTCCCCAACCCCCGGGCCGCGGACCGGTACCGGTCCGTGGATCAATCGTGGATCAATCGGTACCGGGCCACCCGAGGAACTTCAAATAATTTCACTGTGGTGGGCGGCCGAGGCGCAGAGCATTGCGTCCTCCCGAGGTCGCCCATTGTGTGACAATAGCGAATGAAAATCCTGATCCTCCCGCTTCCTGATTGGCCGAAAGGCAAACCCCACGCCATTGGCCGAGGAGGAGGCGCCGCGGGAGGACTGAGGACTCGAGGTCAGAGACGCGGGGAGTCGGGACTGAAGAGAAGCTGCCGTGAGGTAAGTGCACGGAGGGGGTTCTCTGCTATTGAGGAGACTCAGCACTATCAAACGGAACGAGGAGCAGCAGTGGTTTTATTAGAATGCCCTCTTATTCACCCAGGCCTATTGCACTTATTTAGGTCAACAACTCCTGTGTCGAATGTGTTTGTGTGGGTTCAGGCATCTCACTAGAGATAACGCATGGCGTGACCCCCCTCTTTTTTTTCTTCCCCAATCTTATGCTTTCCCCATCTTTAGTAGCGTAGGGTTTCCCTGTGTTTCGCAGTTTGTACTTTTGTGTGGGCAGGTGGTTAGCCTACTCATACACTCACTTATTCTGTAAAAAAAAAAATCTTGGGTCCTTCATGGTTGTTGACTGGTGGGTAGCTCCTGTTGAACACAGTTATTCATTCAATCTTACGGCTTTGATTAAGGCTTGCTTATTCTACTTATTATTACTACCTGTGTCAATGATTCTGTACTTGTTCTGTGTGACTTGAGCTGAGATATTGTTTGTCTATAGCTTTTTGTTTTGGAATATCTTTGTATTGTGCAACTCCATGGGTGAATTCAATAAAAGTGTAAGTTAAAAAAAAAAAAACTAACAGTGTATGGCCAACTTTAGGGTTTACATTTACTTTAAAGTGACCCTGTCAGCATAGGGACCCAGAATTGTGAGATACCTACAGTGACCAGAGATGTAACAATGTTTTGGGCCCTTGGAAAACATATTTTTCTTCTTCTTTTATAGGCTGACTTTACTTTGACAGCATTGGATCAAAGGGAGCAGCATACACTAAAAATGTTCTCTTGTTTCTGCCTTCTTCATTAAACGATGCATGATGATCACTGCATTGAAAGGGGGAACGCTGGCATCTCTGTATTGAAAGGGGCACGATGATCTCTGTATTGAAAGGGGGAACGCTGGCATCTCTGTATTGAAAGGGGCATGATGATCTCTGTATTAAAAGGGGGAACGCTGGCATCTCTGTATTGAAAGGGGCACGATGATCTCTGTATTGAAAGGGGGAACACTGGCATCTCTGTATTGAAAGGGGGAACGCTGGCATCTCTGTATTGAAAGGGGGAACACTGGCATCTCTGTATTGAAAGGGGCATGATGGCATCTCTGCATTGAAAGGGGGAACGCTGGCATCTCTGTATTGAAAGGGGCATGATGATCTCTGTATTGAAAGGGGGAACGCTGGCATCTCTGTATTGAAAGGGGGAACGCTGGCATCTCTGTATTGAAAGGGGGAACACTGTCATCTCTGTATTGAAAGGGGCACGCTGGCATCTCTGCATTGAAAGGGGGAACGCTGGCATCTCTGTATTGAAAGGGGCACGATGATCTCTGTATTGAAAGGGGGAACGCTGGCATCTCTGAATTGAAATGGGGAACGCTGGCGTCTCTGTATTGAAAGGGGGAATACTGGCATCTCTGTATTGAAAGGGGGAACACTGTCATCTTTGTATTGAAAGGGGCACAATGATCTCTGTATTGAAAGGGGGAACGCTGGCATCTCTGTATTGAAAGGGGGAACGCTGGCATCTCTGTATTGAAAGGGGGAACACTGGCATCTCTGTATTGAAAGGGGCACGCTGGCATCTCTGCTTTGAAAGGGGGAACGCTGGCATCTCTGCATTGAAAGGGGCACGATGATTAGAATTGATGATTAACATTAAAATTAAAACAAGTGGGCCACGGAAAAATGATCAAACATTTACCGGTCTGCGGCGATAAAAAGGTTGGGGAGCACTGTTTTAGACCCCCAGATCCATCCACAAAAGTACCTTTTAAAAAAAAAAATTTAAATTTTTTTTAAATGTCCAAAAAAATCAGACAATATCGGCCGATACCGATATGCATTGGCTAAAATATCGGTATCGGCAACGAAAAACTGATATCGGTCGATCACTACTTCATACATAGTCCCAACACAGATGACAACTTAGTATGTCAAATGCAATGATACATAAAAACTGAATGACAACGGTACATCATGAAGAGTAGGAATGAAGGGGAGAAGGAGCTCCCCACATTGGGCAAGTGGCACAAATATCCATAACATGGCAAATTAACCACATTACGACCGTCTGCTGTAGATATACTGTGACAGAGGGACCGTTCTGTGCCAGATCACGTACCTAATATGTGATCAGACACTTCCGGGTCTGGGGCGCGCACAGCGGGAGCCCGGCAGCGTGTACTGCAGAATGTAAACAAGGCAGGTCACCAGTGAGCGAGGACTGAAAGCATTATATCCTCACTGATCTCACTGAGAGGAGGCGGGCAGAGGCTGGGCAGAGCACGGGCTGAATACAATGCATACAGTACAACTCACTGAGAGGAGGCGGGGCGGAGGCGGGGCAGGTCACGGCTCAGTACAGCTCAGCTCCTGGGTAATAGTGCGAGATTTCTAGCATGGAATACATCCCAGCACATACTGCGAATCGCCGAATGACGTCATCGCCGATCGGACCCGGAAGTGAGGAGAGGAGGAATAGACGAGAAAATAAGGTATTTACTAGCAAAAAAAAAAAAAAAAGTTTCCATTGGTAAAAGTAGTTTTAAAGGGGATTACATACATCTATGTAATCCAACGTATTAAAAATGGGTGGAACTCTGCTTTAAATATCCCTGTTTTTCATAGTTTGTTGGAAAGAGTGTAGTAGTGTGCAGAGGGTCCATATAGAATTTGTTAGCTATAAGTCGCTGATCACCACCATTACTACTAAAAAAAATAAAAATAATAAATAAAAATATCCCATAGTTTTTAGACACTGTAACTTTTGCGCAAAGCAATCAATATATGCTTATTGGGATTTTTTTTACCAAAAATATGTAGCAGAATACATATTGGCCTAAACTGATGAAGAAATTCATTTTTTGAATGGATATGTTTTATAACGTAAACCGCAAAGTAAAAAATATTTTTTTTTTATTATTTTTTTCATAATTGTTGATCTTGTTTATAGCGGACCAAAATAAATCTCTATTCGTGGGGAAAAAAGGACATACATTTTATTTGGGTATTTTATTTGCGCGACCGAGCAATTGTCAGTAAATGTAACGCAGAGCTGTATCGCAAAAATGGCCTGGTCAGGAAGAGGGGGTAAATCTTCTGAAGTGGTTAAAAAGAAAGTTTGAGGACAGTGGAGAGAACCCCAAAACAGTACCACATAGGACCCTGACAACATGTCCTGAGTAGAATTAAAGGAAGGAATGAGAAAAGTCAAAAGAGAGAAACAGACAGGGAAGAAGGGCAGGTTGCTACATTTTTTTTATATCAATATCATATCTACTAGGGTTCATGAAACACACAAAAAAATGATTGGATTAAACAGCTCCTTGCAGAGCTATGGTCTGACCAAAGAGATTTGAGAAAGCCCTCAGTTGTGAAGAGGTTAATAAACAGTTAATTTAGAGTTTTCTTTTTTTTTCCAGCTAAATGCCTTAAGGAAACAATACACTTTGTTCAATGTAATCACGATAAAATCTATTTACAGCATCAATGCAGTGCAATTTCGTGTAATTAAAATCAATTAATCCATCCCCTTGGAGGCATTAAAAATAACAACACCTTTTAAAAAAACAGAAACATAAATCTACATAAAAACTAGTCTAGATAGAATTGAATTTGAAAGAAATACGGGGATTTATCTTTTAATATGGTATTTTTTAGGGCCAAGAACAGGAAACACAGATAGTACAATATAAACACATTCACTGATTTTTTTTTTTTTAATAGCTTAAGGTGTATCTAAAACTCAAACGTTCCATTGTTCATGGAATGATTAAAGCGGTTGTAAACCCCGCTTTGTTATTTTTACCTACAGGCAAGCCTATAACAAGGCTTACCCGTGGGTAAAATGAATATCTCCTAAATGTGCACTGTTTAGGAGATTCTCACCCTTCATGCAGCCGCTGGCGTCTGCTCTGCATGTGCTCTGAAGGTCCGGGATACCGTGCCAGAGCTTCATGCTGGAAGCGAGGGCTCCTGCGTGCATGTGCGGGAGTGACGTCATCGCGGCTCCGACCACTCACAGTGCCAGAGCCCTCCAACCCAGAAGAAAGGCCAGAGGAACATGTCAGCCCTCTCAGTGGTGACCGGACACCTCTGGGAGGGCTTCGTTCTAAAGTAAGTATTTAAAATTGTGCTAATATGCGATGCATACTAACACATTATGCCATTGTCTTGCAGGTTTTTGGTTTTTTTCAGGGCTCCTCTTTTACTACCATCTATGTGATATTGGGAAAATTTCCCTTCACTTCCCGTCCTCTATACACAAGAAGTTAGAAGAAATCCACAGCAAAGTGGGGCCGAGGGGAAGGCCAAAAAGAAGGCTTCAGCAGAAGGTAAAGCAGTTAACAACTAACTTTCCACGCACATGAACTTTAATGGCATCCCAGTCTTAGTCCGTAGGGTTCAATATTGAGTTGGCAGCTATAACAGCTTCAGCTCTTCGGGGAAGGCTGTCCACAAGGTTTAGGAATGTGTCTATGGGAATGTTTGACCATTCTTCCAGAAGCCCATTTGTGAGGTCAGGCACTGATGTTGGAGAGAAGGCCTTGTCTTCCCCTTGTAAATGCGCCTCCCACACTGTAGTAAAACACAGGCTAGGCACACAGTTAACCTTTTGATCGCCCACGATGTTAGCCCCTTCCCAGTCAGAGTCATTAGTACAGTAAAAGTGCATATTTTTAGCAATAATCGCTGTATTACTGTAACTGGTCCCCCAGAAGCCGTTACTACAATAACGCATATTGGGATTTTTTTTTACCAAATAGATGTAGAATACGTATTGGACTAAATTTATAAAGAAATTCGTTATTTTACTTTTTTTGCCATAACGCAAAAAATAGCTTGGTCAAAACAGAAGCACGATAATGTCGATATTCGCCAGCACACCAAGGACCTACAATTTCGACCAAACATTTTTTTATTAACCACTTAACGTCTAGCCACGTAGACCTACGTCGGCTGACTTTGCGTGGTTATATAGGGATGATGCCTCTAGCTAGAGGCATCATCCTGGTACCGTTGTTTGAAGCCGACGGTCGGCTTTCCGTCGGTAACAACCGATGCGGCTCGGGAGCAGCTCGATCGTTACCCGGGGGGGCGGGAGGGGGCGTCCACCCCCCCTCCCGCCGCCTTCCGTGGCTTTGCTCGGGGCTCCCGTCCCACCGGGAGCCCCGAGCGCCCAGCTGGCACG
>NC_138771.1:469550184-469588110 GCF_965119305.1 Pelophylax lessonae
GCGGATCCCCTCCAATGTTGCAGTAGGGTTTTCCTGGCATAAAAAGACAAATAAAACAATAACAGTTTCAGATATTTAGCCTGAGTCACCAAACGACCCAGCCCCAAAAGAAGTATCCTAGGGTCAAGGGGGACCTGGACCTCCACCACCGCACTCATCTCGGCCACCACCCCCCTCCAGTACTCCTGAATCTCGGGACAGTCCCATACCACATGAAAGAAAGTTCCAACCACCTGCTGACACTTATAACACGACTCTGAATGCGAAGGGTAAATACTGGCCAGGCGCTGGGGAGTGTAATACGCCCTGTGTAGAAATTTTAGCTGGATAAACCTATCCCTGGCCGAGATCATCGTGGGCAAGTACTGCCTAATCCCCAGTCCCCAGTCCTCCTCAATGAGAGCAGGAACATCCTGACGCCAGCGTTCAAACAGGGAGGGATCTCCATCTGATTGACCACACGTAAGGCGAAGATAAATTGAAGACAAGATCTTGTCCGCATTACGCGTGGTCAGGAATCTCTCCACCTGATTCGGGGCAACAGTGACCGCCACCGGAAATTGCGCCTGCACCGCATGTCTCAACTGCAGGTACCGAAACAACATGCGGGACGGAAGGCCAAATTTCTCTCGCAGTTCCGGGAAGGATAGCAAGGTGCCCGCCGGCATGATGTGCTGCAGTTTTATCTCCCCATGTCCAGCCCAGACACTGGGATCCGGGATAGACCTGAGATGAGACAGGTTTGGGTTTCCCCACAAGGGAGTATGGGGTGAAACCGTCCCCCTCTACCCCGCGGCCATCAGCATCTGCTCCCACACCCGTACCACTGTACACATCGACGGCGTCGCCTGAGCCGCCGCCCTCTGTCCCAGATTCGAGAGGGCCGCATAGGAGCCCATAATGGCAGCCTCGAGGGTGACAGCCGGATTAGAGCGAGGCTGGGCAAACCACATCGGTTGCTATTTGTATTTTGCATTTTTTGGGGCAGCAGAGTTGCTTAGTGGTTAGCACTTCTGCCTTGCAGAATTTGGTCCTTGATTCAAATGAAGACCTTCCAGCATACTATCTGTATGGAGTTTGCACATTTGTGGATTTCCTCCAGTTTCCTCCCACACTCCAAAGCCATGCTTGTAAATTAGGTGGATCCTGTCTAAATTATCCTTAGTATGTGTGCTCAAATTGGCTATACCGGGGCTTAACAATTTTTCCTTGAATCTAGGAGCCAGCTAAAAAAGTTAGGACCCATTTTTTCTTACGTAGCGTGGGTTGTCAAGTAATTTGCACCCCCTAACCCTAACTTACTTACAGCAGGGCGGCCAGCCAATAACCCCAACATAATGCCGTTACATTAGGGTTATAGGATGGCTGGAAAGAATGACAATAAAAACCTGTTATAGGGCGAAACTCCTTATTATTATGCCAATTGCCCTCTCACCAATTTTCACAAATCTCCCCCCACAGCTTTCACCTCTGCAAAAAGCCCCCGCCGCTCTTCACAAATTCCCCACCTTCACAAATCCCCCTCCACTCTTCACAAATTCCCCACCTTCACAAATCCCCCTCCACTCTTCACAAATTCCCCACCTTCACAAATCCCCCCGCCACTCTTTACCAATTTCCCACCTTCACAAATCCCCCTCCACTCTTCACAAATTCCCCACCTTCACAAATCCCCCCGTCACTCTTTACAAATTCTATCCCGGAGTTTTTTTTTTTTTTTAGATTTTAAAGGGTATCTTTACCTTCACACCTAAAAAAAAACAAAAAAACATTAAGACCTCCTAACACACTACTCACTGCTGCCAGCCCCTGTGCACTTATCTGTCTAGTGTAACATTAGCCGCCACCGCGCCACCCACAATCGCTGGTGTGCATTTCTGTACACTTGAAACATACATAAACAGCCCTGGAAGTATATTCTTCGCAAGGGCTCCTGGCCATTTGTTAGTGTGGTCATGTGACAGTGCTGACCAATGAGAGTCTCTTCTTTTTTCTCGAAAAGAGAATAGACTCTCATTGGGCAGTGCTCTTACATGACCATGCTAACCAATGGCTAGGTGCCATTGCAAAGATCATGCTTTTTCACAGCTTCCAGGGCTGTGTACAGATGTTTCAAGTGTATGGAGATGTACACTGGCGGCTGATGTTACACAAGACAGATTAGTGCACAGGGGACGGCAGCAGTGATGAAGCTGTTAGGAGGGTCTTCATGGTGCCTGGTGCCAACAGTGAATGGGCTGATAAAAGCCCAGGTGCCAGGATGCAGTTTCTGGTCAGTGGCAATTTTGGCTCTAAGGAAGAGGGTGGATGCCATCGCGCCATCCAGCAGTAGAGAAGTGTTCTGGAGGCGAGTTCCCATTTCCTACATGCATGTACAAATCCAATGTTTGTGAGTATAATGTACGCTACCCATTTCGATTTTAATAAACATTTTAGTGGTAATGCACAAGGTGGGTGCGCCCTTCTCTTGTTGTTGTCTTACAGTGTTTTTGAGTACCCTTGGTCCTGAGGGGGCAGCAAGACCACCTTATCTGTGCTAAGACCATTCAGACCATTCATCTTTCCGCATACCACTTGAGCACAGGAGAGATACTGTTTTCGCCGTTTCTGGTCGCCATGGCGACCAAGCACCTGGGATTTGTTGAGCCCTGGACTATACACATGTGTCATCACATCCTGCATGCTGGTCCCAAACCCATGCAAGAAAGGAGGGATGAGAAAAGACCTGGTAACCTAACTTGGCAAGAAAATTCTTTAAAAAAAGGCTCTCAAGCCTATCAGACATGGGGGTTGATTTACCAAAGGCAAATAGACGTATCAGAAAAAAAAAAGCATTTTTGCTTGCACATGATGGTGGAAGTCAACAGAGTTTTTAGCTCTGGGGTGAATTCCTTTGCAAAGTACAGTTTCCCTTGCAAAGTAAACAGCCTTTTTGTCTTTAGTAAATCATCCCCATGGTGCGCAGAGAATTGCCGATAGTCAGATACGACTGAACAGATATCCCATAAACACTGCACTTTTTGCTCCACATACTGAATAAACCTGTTTTCATATATAACTTGATATGCTCTAATTTATAATCAGTCTTTGTAATCCCTATCATACAAATCACAAAGTGCTGAACACAAATACTCACCCAAAATGACTCCTGAACACCAGAGCCGACAAAGAAGTCAATTTATGACGGTCCTTTCGATAAGCACCTTTTACTTTTTATTTTGTTGGCACTTTGCTATTCTGATCTATCTCAGCTAAGAAAGAGAAATTTCAGTAGTGCAATAAATTCAATGCGGAATTTTTACGAGTATACTTTGCCTTCAGTGCAGTAAAATGGGAGGAAGCCAGGCAGTTCCAGGAATTCTGGTTCACCCCAGGTCTTCTCACTCTTGTCCTGTATGATTGCCAAGATCAAAAGATGTGTACGCAGGGGGTTTGGATGCGCTCTCAGCAATGAAAGGGTCAAGCTCAGAAAAGAACACCCAAGGTCATTATGACAGAGGGCCTTCTGACTGAAAGAATTAATGTCAGGGTTGCCCACAGCAACAAATCATCATTACTTACAGCATTTATGTTTTTCAGGTCTGGACAAAGCCTGCAGGCCAAGTTACATATGTAACAACCTTATAAGATGGAAAATAAGGGGTTTTTTTTTTGGTAACAATATTCTTGTCATCACCGTCACATTCCTAATCATGCTTCTATCACTGCAAATTTAAAGGGGAACTCCACTTTTGTGGGGGGGGGGGGGAAATAGCAAATAAGGAAAAAATATTATGGCGCATACAATTGCCACACAAGTCATATTGTAATTGAATGTTATTAAAAATTGCCTTTTCAACTGCACCCCCTGTAATTTTATGAAAATGCAATACGGCTACCTGAAGGTGTTCTGTACACAGAATGTATACAGAACGCCCCCCAGAAACATTTCCTTCCTGTCTGATTGGTTCACCAATCTTCCCAGAAGTCTGCAGTAAGATACAAGTCAGATTTCTGGCATCCCCTGCAACAAAAATGACATTTTTGGTGAGATACTCCCAATAGGAAATCACCTCTTAGGGGATGGAGGCCCAGCAGATTTCTTTATTAGAGCCCTGCAGCTGCTGCAGCTGATTGATAATTATGAAACCACTCCCATTAGACCCACTTAGCACAGAGGCACAGGGGAACAAACAGTGACTTCTTCAGAATAACAAAAGGTAGGAATCTGTAACAAAGCTTGTTATAATCCTTGCAATGTACATAGATCACCCAGAGGGGAATGTTTTTTTCTCAACAAAGTGGATTTACACTTTAAAACTGAACTCTAGCCTTACCTTTGGTCTTGCATAGTTGTACAGGAGTCCCCTCTGAACTGAAAGTGCTTACTCTGATTTCACTGCACACTATGATGTTGATTTACTAAAACTGGAGAGTGAAAGTTCTGGTGCAGCTCTGCATGATAGCCAATCAGCTTCTAACTTCAGCTTGTTTAATTAAAGTGTCATTAACCTCCCTGGCGGTATGATTCTGTCAGGAATTCTGTACCAAAAGTGATACAATTCTTTTCATGGAAATTTGGCGTTATGTATTATAGGCCTACAATTCTTAGTAATTACTGACTTAAACCTGACCAAAACAAGTCTCTAGTAGACATCCCAGATGTGATAAATTTGAAACACAAACGCATGAATTATAATCGAATCAATAATATAATTTTATTATATAATATATATATATGTGTGTGCGTGTATATAGGTATATATATATATATATGAATAGATATATATATATATGTATATGTGTGTATATATATATATATATATATATATATATATGTGTGTGTATATATATATATATATATATATATATATATGTATATATATGTATATATATATATATATATATATATATATGCATATATATATATATATATATATATATATATGCATATATATATATATATATATATATGCATATATATATATATATATATATATATATATATATATATATATATATATGCATATATATAATATAAAATGTGTTACGTGTTTTGTGCAACTTTTTTTTTTTTTTTTTTTTAATTTCCCTCCCTAGTTCCGCTCCCATGCAGCATTGCTGCTGCAGGGAACGGAACTAGGAAGTCCTCCTACCGACAGACGAGCGGCGGAGATCTCGGCTGGCGGTCACAGCAATGAGAGCTCATCGCTGGATCGCCAGGATAAGGTAAGACACTCCGCTGCGCTCTCTGCATAGCTCTGCCATTCACCCCGAGCGTGACTCGGGGATACCGATAATAGCAGAAAATTCCTACCCCGAGTCACGCTCGGGTTTACCGCTAGCGGGGTTAAACCTACATCATTAAAACCTATCAAAAAAATAATGTATTACATGCTGTTCATACTCACTCATTCACTATGGGATTTGTTTGCTGTATTCTGCAAAAAAAACTCAGTAGATCCTGCTGTTCTCTAGCTCCACCTTCTGTTCATGTCCCCAATGAAGTTGGAGATTTTGCAAATCAGCATTGGCAGCTACTGCACAGTTTTCAGTGAGTTTCTATGCCTAGCATTTCCTCCCTATCACATCTGAGCAGCGCTGTAGAGTCATACATGTGAGCGTATACACAGTGGTAAATTAAAGCTTTAAAGCTCCCTCCCTTCTCCTCCATGCCCACTGACCAGCTAAACACAATGGGGGTGGAATATTACATGTAGATTGATGGTGGCTTCATCTCCCTCTTATTCTAAGACACAGGCTGGAGGGGCATGACACATCCTGTGACTGACAACAGAAATCCACCCACACCATGGTATTGCCAAAAAATATTAAAGGTTTGATCCCAATATATATATATTTATAGATATAGATATATATTAAATATATATATATATATATATATATATATATATATATATATATATATATATATATATATATATATATAATATATCTATCTATCTATCAATCTATACATCCTGAAGGCTATTTTTTTTTTCTTTTTTAAAAGGTGACCAGCAGCAGAGGACTCCTGCTTATGTTTCCCTGCAGACAGGCTGGGAAAGAGCTGGGTATCTGACAGCTGTATATTGATTGGGAAAAAGGTATTTAGATCTTTTTTTAACTAAAATAAATACAGTGTCATCATCCACATGTAAAAATAGAAGGGACAATGTAAATTAAACAGTGTGTGTTTAGTATCACTTAAAGCGGTAGTATACCGCTTTTTGTGACTCTTAACCACTTAAGCCCCGGAGGATTTGGCTGCTAAAGGACCAGGGGTTTTTTTGCGATTTTTTACTGCGTGACTTTAACGGACAATTGCGCGGTCGTGCGACGCTGTACCTAAACGAATTTGACGTCCTTTTTTTCCCACAAACAGAGCTTTCTTTTGGTGGTATTTGATCACCTGTGCGATTTTTTGATCACGCGCTATAAACAAAAAAAGAGCGTAAATTTTGCAAAAATAACAATATTTTTCACATTTTTTAATATGAAATTCCCCAAAAAAAAAAGTAAAAATCAAAATTTTTTAACATTTTTCGGCCAATTTGTTTTATGCTACCTATGTTTGGTAAAAAAAATCGCAAAAAGCGTATTTTGATTGGTTTGCGCAAAAGTTATCGCGTTTACTAACAAAGAGAAAGATTTTTGTCATTTTTGGTGTTTTTTTTTTTAACGCGTAATGGCGGCGATCTGCGATTTTTTTTTCGGTACTGCGACATTGCGGCGGACAGATCGGACCCTTGACTGACATTTTTGACACTTTTGGGGTTACCAGTGACATTACTGCAGTAATCAGTGCTATACATATGCACTGTTACTGCAAAAATGACACTGGCAGGGAAGGGGTTAACTTTATTGGGAAGGGAGGGGTTAAGTGTGTCCTAGGGGCGTGCTTTCTACTGTGTAGGGACATTCCTATTGGTGTAAAAGCAAAGATCAACCGTTCTACATAGTAGAACGGTCAGATCTTTACTTTTACACAGGGAGAACTGACAGGCAGCTTGTTTACACAAGCTGCTCTGTCTTTCTCCCTTCACAGGAGCGATCGCAGTGTGACTGGCGGACATCGAGTCCGCCGGTCACACGCACTGACTTGCCTGTGAACGAGCCGCGGCGGGCGCGCGCCTCGGCGGGCGCGCGCCCGCCCGCGATAGGCTCGCAAGTCAGTGACAGGCGAGTGACGTACCGATACGTCACTCTGCCTGGCCGGGGCTGACCGCCGCAGTATATAGTCGTGCGGCGGTCGGCAACCGGTTAACTACAGGTAACCCTATAATAAGGCTTACCTGTAGGTACAATTAATATCTCCTAAACCTGCACGGTTTAGGAGATATTTGCACTGCATGCAGCCGCTGACGCGAGCGGCGCATGCGTTCTGAAGGTCCGGGGGGACCTTCAGAGTTCCTTGCCGGGAAGTGCCGGGAAATGACTTCCGCGCGCATGCATGGGAGTGACGTCATTGCGGCTCCGGCCACTCACAGCGCCGGAGCCACCGAACCCGGAAGAGACGCAGAGGGATCATGTCAGCTCCCACAGCAGTGTCCGGGGCTTCGTTCTAAGGTAAGTATTTCATAATGAGCTAGTATGTGATGCATACTAGCTCATTATGCCTTTGTCTTGCAGGGTTTTCAGGTTTTTTTTTTAGTATACTTTAGTAGCTTTAAGATTTTGCACTCTCCAGTTTTAGGCTCCATGTACACGGGACGCTGGAAATGGCCGTTTAGGAGCAGTTGGGCGTTTTTTTCAGAAGCCCCTGAACCCATCTACATTTTATCTTATCTGTCCATGTACACCAGGTCGTTTACAGTCATTTGCAGGCAGTTGCGTTCAGGGACTGTTTTTAGAACGCAATTATTTGCGTTCGAACGTGTGTTTCCCGGCGTTTCAAACGCACAAACGCGTCCGAACGCGCCTAAACGCGTCCGAACGCGCCTGAACGCGATGACCCGCGTTTAGCGTTCGCGTTTTTCCATTTTAAAGGGGAATAATTTTTTTGACCTCTAGGAACGCTTCTAAACGCAAACGCCCGCAAACGCCGCTAAACGCCCGCTAAACGCGGGTACAAACGCGTCTGAACGGACGTTTCAAACGTCCTAAAAATTCCAGCATTCAAAGGGACTTTTAACAACGTCCCGTGTACATGGAGCCTTAGTAAATCAACCCGTGTGAGCTTCTCATAATGGGCCTTAGAAGCTGCAGCATGTCAGATAGAGTGTGCCTCATTTCATGGCTGGATAATGTCCAGCATCATCTAGCCCTTTTCTAGCTCTTTTCTCTCCATTTTGATTGTCCCTGATCCCACCCCCCTTCAGTTATTGGATTTGAACAATTTAAGTCTCATCATCACATGTAGATGTTACCTAAAGTGTTCTGCATGCAAATATAGCCTGCCTAGGAACATCCATTTCTCTAGTATTTTTATTTGTTCAACCCAGTGGGCTGAACGAAAAAAAAAAAATGACATCTCAGGAGAAGCCGCTGTACTCAAAATCTGATGTCGGTACAGCAATCTCCCCTGCTGTTCTATTGTGTTCTGACAGCCCTCCACCAGAACACTGTGGTCAGAGGGAACCGATTGGCAGACCTCTTTCGGTTATGCCCCTTCGACAGAAGCTGGCCAAATGGCTTCTGTCTGAATTGTCGTACCGGCTGCACTACACACGGGCCAACATTCAGCCCATGTGTACTAGACTTTACACATCAAGTCCATTTGATATTATAACTGAACACTCTTCCTCCATAGTCAAAGTATAGTGGATCAGCGTTGCCACCCTAGGACAAGAAGTATTTTATTAGAGAAAAGTGAAAACAAGGCGCTGATTGAAGGTTGTTGGGCCCCTTTTACAAAATCGGACCGATCAGGTCCGCCTGTCCGTTTTTCAGGCGGACCTGATTGGGCCACCCATTCACCTCTATGGGGAGGCGGATGTCAGAGGACATGTGTCCGCTGACACATGTCTGGCATCTGATCCGACAAGATTCGCTGAAAACAGACGGATGATAATATGTTCGCCATCCATCCAGCGGGTCGGATTGGATGGGATTGGATAAAAACACAGACATGCTGTCTGTTTTCATCTGATCTCCCCATTGAGGAGAGTGGGACTCTGACAGGTCCGTCTGTCAGTGAGCAGAGACAGACCTGTCATCCGCCTGCCCAGCGGGGATCAACAGAGCGATCCCCGCTGAGTTAGCAGAGTCTGCAACGCAGATCCGCCCCATGAGAAAAGGGCCTTAGTAGGCAAGTTAATTTATCACTCTGCACAATAGCTCTTCTCAAAACTTGGGCACCCTTTGGGAAGTGGGGTCACCCAGAGTTGAGAATCCACGTCTAAATAGTCCAAAAAGAGGGCCAGACAAACATCCAAGAGTCCCAACTCTTATGACCCCCTCTCTCCTACCCCAGCATCCCTTTAAATAGTTCAGAACGCCCAGCAAAGTGGGAAGGAGTGGCAATTGAGTGACCTCTGTAAAAGGGGTACATGATCAGAAGCCGGTCCCACCGGCTACTGATCTGCCCGAACCCAGAGCTGTCAGCAACAGCTCCATATTTGTGCTGACAGCAAACAGTGCATAGTTATATATTGTTAAGCCCACTAGCAGCACAAAAACAACAGCCATCAAACGACGCATATGTGCGGCATGTGAGAGGTTAAAGTCCACCCTTTTGCCTTCGCACTTATGTGTTGGGAGATTGTAAAGATGTTATTGATAAAATCAGTTCACAGCAAGAAAACAAAAGACAACCAATGCGTTTCAGGGACCAAAAATCCCCCTTCTTTAGGGCTTTGGTTTAGGAATACTAGGACCTAAAGTGATTCTAAAAAAATTTTTTAAAATAACAAACATGTTATACTTACCTGCTCTGTGCAAACATTTTGCACCGAGCAGCTCAGATCCACCTCTGCCCAGGTCCTCCACTAGTGCTCCTGGCTCCTCCCCCCTGCCGAGTGCCCCCCAGAGCAAGCTAATAATACTTGCTAAGGGGGCACTCGTATTTGCTCGCTTCTGAGCTGGATTTTTGTGTCCATTGACCAACAGAGCACAGCTCGGCCCCGCCCCGCCCCGCACTGCCCTCACTGGCTGTGGCCCAATGGCTCCTGCTCCTGTCTCTGTCCAATAAGGAGAGAGAGAGCCAGGAAAGCCGCTGCTCTAGTGCACATCACTGGATTGAGAATAGGCCCAGGTAAGTATAAGGGCCTCAACATATGAAATAAAGTAGGGCTCGACAAACCCCAGATGCCAGGTCGCCATGGCGACAAGAAGTTCCGTCCTTGCTGTAGACTGACTTCTCCCCACAACCTGAGCCCACCCCCCTTTTATGTATCCCAGGCTCCGCTTGCCCATCTACGGGCCCGGGACTGGCATAGTGGGTGCAGCTAGGGGCTCTCCTCCCCTTCTAGTTGTTGACCCGGAAGTGGTGTGTGACGTCACTTCCGGGTACGTGTTCATAGTTTCCCCAGCCATCATAGCCAGGAAAGAATGTAATGCAGTGCGATTACCCACCGGCTACTGATCTGCCCGAACCCAGAGCTGTCAGCAACAGCTCCATATTTGTGCTGACAGCAAACAGTGCATAGTTATATATTGTTAAGCCCACTAGCAGCACAAAAACAACAGCCATCAAACGACGCATATGTGCGGCATGTGAGAGGTTAAAGTCCACCCTTTTGCCTTCGCACTTATGTGTTGGGAGATTGTAAAGATGTTATTGATAAAATCAGTTCACAGCAAGAAAACAAAAGACAACCAATGCGTTTCAGGGACCAAAAATCCCCCTTCTTTAGGGCTTTGGTTTAGGAATACTAGGACCTAAAGTGATTCTAAAAAAATTTTTTAAAATAACAAACATGTTATACTTACCTGCTCTGTGCAAACATTTTGCACCGAGCAGCTCAGATCCACCTCTGCCCAGGTCCTCCACTAGTGCTCCTGGCTCCTCCCCCCTGCCGAGTGCCCCCCAGAGCAAGCTAATAATACTTGCTAAGGGGGCACTCGTATTTGCTCGCTTCTGAGCTGGATTTTTGTGTCCATTGACCAACAGAGCACAGCTCGGCCCCGCCCCGCCCCGCACTGCCCTCACTGGCTGTGGCCCAATGGCTCCTGCTCCTGTCTCTGTCCAATAAGGAGAGAGAGAGCCAGGAAAGCCGCTGCTCTAGTGCACATCACTGGATTGAGAATAGGCCCAGGTAAGTATAAGGGCCTCAACATATGAAATAAAGTAGGGCTCGACAAACCCCAGATGCCAGGTCGCCATGGCGACAAGAAGTTCCGTCCTTGCTGTAGACTGACTTCTCCCCACAACCTGAGCCCACCCCCCTTTTATGTATCCCAGGCTCCGCTTGCCCATCTACGGGCCCGGGACTGGCATAGTGGGTGCAGCTAGGGGCTCTCCTCCCCTTCTAGTTGTTGACCCGGAAGTGGTGTGTGACGTCACTTCCGGGTACGTGTTCATAGTTTCCCCAGCCATCATAGCCAGGAAAGAATGTAATGCAGTGCGATATGCATTACATTACAATCACTGGAGCACAGGGTAGACATGCAGAGTCTTTTAGACACTGGATGTCTCATAAAAGAAAAAGTTAAGTAATTAAAAAATGTTTTTTTAATTGTAAAAAATGTAAGTTACACTTAGCGCCGGTTCACATACGCTACTTCCCGGGACGACCTCCGAGATCGCGGTGCGAGCAGCGCGCTGCGACCTCGGAGCGGCCGCCACGGACTTCATAACATTGAAGTCTATGGCGGTCGCCTCCTGGTCGCCCCAAAGAAGCTCCGGACCCTTTTTCTAAGTCGGAGCGACTTGTGTCGCTCCTATTAGAACGGGTCCGCAGCTTCCCTATGGGAGGCGACCTGCGGCGACCTGTGAGGCGACCAGGTCGCCTCACAGGTCGCCTTAGTGTGAACAGGGGCTAAAAGTGATTGTAAATTCTCGTTAAAAAATAAATAAATAAATAACAAACATGTTATACTTACCTCCTCTGTGCAGCTGGTTTGCACAGAGCAGCCCAGATCCTCCTCTTCTCGGATCCCTTGTTCCTGCTCCTGGCTCCTCCCTCCTATCGAGTGCCCCCACAGCAAGCAGCTTGCTATAGGGGCACCCGGGCCGCTGTAGCTGTCCATTCAGACACATAGTTCGGCCCCACTCCCTCTCTCTCCTGATTGGCTCACTGACTTTGATTGAAAGCCGTGGGAGCCAATGGCACCGCAGCTGTATCTCAGCCAATCAGGGGGGAGAGTCCCAGGGTGGCCGAGGGACTCGTTGACATCACTGGATAGAGATGGGGCACAGGTAAGTATTAGGGGTGCTGGGGGGGCTGCTACATACATAAGGATTTTCATCTTACGCACTGCGTTTGTTTAACTGACAATTGTGCGGTCGTGCAAAATTAAATTTATGTATTTTTTTTCCCACAAATAGAAATTTCTTTTTGTGGTAATTGATCACCTCTGCGGTTTTTATTTTTTGCACTACAAACAAAAAAAAAAGCAATAATTCTGAAAAAAAATCTATATTTTTTTACTTTCTGCTATAAAATATTTTTGGTAAAAAAACAATCCCAATAATTGTACCTTGATTGGTTTGCGCAAAAGTTATTGCATCTACAAACTAGGGGAAAGATTTATGTAAATTTTATTTATTTATTTACTAGTAATGTCGGCGATCAGCGATTTTTAGCAGGACTGCGACATTGGAGCGGACAGATTGGACACCTAACTGACATTTTTGACACTTTTGGGGGGACCAGTGACATTACTACAGTACTCAGTGCTACAAATATGCACTATTACTGTAATAATGACACTGGCAGGGAAAGGGTTAACGCCAGGGGCAATCAAAGAGTTAGGTGTGTCCCTAGGGGGTGCTTTCTAACTGTGTGGAGGATTGGCTTGCTGAATGAACACAGAGACCTGTGTTCCTAAATAAGTGGAACCCAGGATCCCGGTGTTCATTACTGAATGAACAGCAGTCTGCTGTGTTTACGACGACAGACCGCCGTTTTTTCTCCACGGGGAGTGATCGTGGGTGCGCGATGGACATCGCATCCACCAGACCTGCAGATTGGCTCCCCTACTAGCGGTCCCGCGAAACGACGTACAGGTATGTTGTTTTGCGGGACAGAGCCAAGCTGCCGCAGTATAAGTACGGCGGCTGGTCAGCAAGTGGTTAAAGTGTCCGCTATGGAAAGTATAGGGTACTGACATGTTTGGGTTGGGTTTGACATGTTGGGTATCTATTTACTATTTTACCAAAGAATTTTCGGTAAATTTTATTTGTTTTAATTGCCCCCTAAAATTAACTTTTCTTGTTCAAAGATTTTATCTGCATTATAGCAGAGAACAAAACATTAAAAAGTTTAAATAGCTAAAATTAACTTTGATTGTGTTTTTTTTTTTACTAGAATTGCGGTAATATTGTGTGACATAAAAAGTTGGAATTACCACTATTTTATTCTGTAGGCGTGTCTGCTTTCAGAAAATATAAAATGTTTGGGGGTTTTATCTAATCTTCAGGCCTCAAATGATTTTTTAAACGCGTGCAAAAAACGCAAAAACGGCTCTGGCTGTGAAAGGGTTAAAGGATAAGTTTACCTTCGGGAACATGTTACATGTTCTATCCATTCGATTTGTTAGTTAAGGCCCCGTTCACACTTGTGCGACTTGTCCTGCCATTTGGGACTGCAAAGTCGCATGACAAGTCGTACACCATGATTTCCAATGAGTACCGTTCACATCTGTACGACTTCAAAGTAGTCCCTGCACTACTTTGGGACGAATTTAATGCGTTTTGAGGTCCAAAGACATAGGCATTGCTTCAGGTCCAGTCATAATCGCTGCAAAAAAAATTGCGGAAAAAACGTGCAACTTTTAGGTCGCATAAGTGTGAAAGGGGCCTACAGCGGAGGTCCAGCCATTTCTGTGCTTCTTAAAAGTCAGCAGCTGCAAAAAGTGTAGCTGCTGACTTTTAACCACTTCTGGACCGGAAGATTTTCCCCCTTAATGACCAGGCCATATTTTGCGATTTGGCACTGCGTTATTTTAACGGACAATTGCACCGTCGTGCGACGCTGTACCCAAATAAAATTGATGTCCTTTTTTTCCCACAAATAGAGCTTTCTATGTGTGCGATTTTTATTTTTTGCGCTATAAACAAAAAAGAGCAACAATTCTGAAAAAAAAAAAAAAAAAACAATATTTTTCACTTTCTGCTATACAACCTTCTCAAAAAAAAATTTAAAAATCTAAATTTTTTAACAGTTTAGGCCAATTTGTTTTCTGCTACATATTTTTGGTAAAAAAAATCGCAATAAGCGTATTTTGATTAGTTTGAGCAAAAGTTATTGCGTCTATTAACTACCGGATAGATTAATGTCATTTTTATTGTTTTTTTTTTGTTTTTTACTAGTAATGGCGGCAATCTGCGATATTTTGCGGGACTGCAATATTGCGGCGGACAGATCGGAAATATGCACTGTTACTGTAACAATAGCATTGGCAGGGAAGGGGTTAACCCTGTGGGTAATCAGTGGGTTAAATGTGAGCCTAGGGGAGTGATTCTAACTGTGGGGGGCTTCTGAAATGACCATAGAGACCTGTGATCATATATAGAAGGATCACATGGGCTCTATGATCATTTCAGGGAGAAGAACGTTTACAACAGTTGCCCTTCCTTCTCCTTCAGCGGGGAACGATCGTGGGTGTCAGGCGGCAGTCGGAGCTGCCTGACCTGTGCATTGGCTTCCCCGCTGCCGAGTGGGGGTGGGAACGCGCCGCCGGAGCCGTACGCTCGCCCCCTAGGTCTACGTCGGTTTGGGCAGGAGAGCCACCCTGCCGCAGTAAAAAGGTGGGTGGTGGTCGGGAAGTGGTTAATAAACACACCCTCACCTGTCCCACGATCCAGCAATGCGGCCCCCCGAAGCCGTGCTCCTCTCTCTCTATCCGGCGCCGGCATCACTAGTGTGGGCACCCGGCTGTGATAGCTTCCGGCTTCACAGCTAGGTGCGCAGTGCGCATGCGCGAGACGCGCTGCGCATCCTGAATGGCCGGGCAATCTTCTGGGACCTCTGACGTGTCCCAGAAGATTGCAGGGATGAAGGGGGAGAGGAGAAAACTTTGCCCCCACTCCCCTACCCCCAAAAAAATTACATGCCAAATGTGACATATCAGGGGGTAAGGAGTACTTAAAGCGGAACTTCCACTTTTGGGCACAACTCCGCTTTGAAAAAAAAAAAAAAGGCTCCTAACTTTTTAAGTTGCTCCTAGATTCAAAGCAAATGTGTTAAGCCCTGAAATAATGTATGACTGGTTACTGATGAACACTTCTAGATTTTGTCGGATTCCTGAGATATATAGTAGCTTATGCTGCTATCCTATCCTCTCAAATAACCTTATAGAGAAAAGAGATCCTTTTACATTGTGTGCAGTGGCCTGCGATAATCTCTCCGGATGACATACTTACATTTGTTTCTCTGGCGATTGCCAGGCAGTAATAGTCCCTCCGACCACCCTGTATTTATCTCTTGCTTTACAATCTCACACCTACATCAAGTGTGACAGCCCACTCAGAGATACCGCACACAATGCACCATCCTTCTCATTCCTTGAAAGCTCACATCTAAAGCTTTCATTAGTGATAGTTAGAAATGTACCATTGTGCACGGAAATGTATACAAGTGCATCCTGTGCATTCATTACTCCATCTCCCACACAAATTAAACAGCAGATAATCAACATGTGCCGGAGAAGAATAGACGCCCAGGACCGGCTTCTTCCAAACCATATAAAAGTACTCTGTTGCGAGCCATTAATTCTAAAAAACACATTGTTATATTAAAAAGGTATTTGTCAGCATAAATGTCAGCCGCTTTCAGCACTGAAGGTATTTTACATAAAATGCATTTAAGCAGAACTCCAGCCAGGAAGATTGAGACAAAAATGAATAGCCCATAAAAAGATAACATAACAAAACCAGCTTTTGCAGCAATATTCAGCTTCAGCCTAAATATTCCCTCTGCAGTATTTTTCTTTCTTCCACTAGATGTCCTCAGTCTGATGGCCACCATCATCTTCCTTCTTCCACTAGATGTCCTCAGTCTGATGGCCACCATCATCTTCTTTCTTCCACTAGATGTCCTCAGTCTAATGGCCACCATCATCTTCTTTCTTCCACTAGATGTCCTCAGTCTGATGGCCACCATCATCTTCTTTCTTCCACTAGATGTCCTCAGTCTGATGGCCACCATCATCTTCTTTCTTCCACTAGATGTCCTCAGTCTGATTGGCCACCATCATCTTCTTTCTTCCACTAGATGTCCTCAGTCTGATGGCCACCATCATCTTCTTTCTTCCACTAGATGTCCTCAGTCTGATTGGCCACCATCATCTTCTTTCTTCCACTAGATGTCCTCAGTCTGATGGCCACCATCATCTTCTTTCTTCCACTAGATGTCCTCAGTCTGATTGACCACCATCATCTTCTTTCTTCCACTAGATGTCCTCAGTCTGATGGCCACCATCATCTTCTTTCTGCCACTAGATGTCCTCAGTCTGATTGCCACCATCATCTTCTTTCTTCCACTAGATGTCCTCAGTCTGATGGCCACCATCATCTTCTTTCTTCCACTAGATGTCCTCAGTCTGATGGCCACCATCATCTTCTTTCTTCCACTAGATGTCCTCAGTCTGATTGGCCACCATCATCTTCTTTCTTGCACTAGAGGTCCTCAGTCTGATGGCCACCATCATCTTCTTTCTTCCACTAGATGTCCACAGTCTGATGGCCACCATCATCTTCTTTCTTCCACTAGATGTCCTCAGTCTGATGGCCACCATCGTCTTCTTTCTTCCACTAGATGTCCTCAGTCTGATGGCCACCATCATCTTCTTTCTTCCACTAGATGTCCTCAGTCTGATGGCCACCATCATCTTCTTTCTTCCACTAGATGTCCTCAGTCTGATGGCCACCATCGTCTTCTTTCTTCCACTAGATGTCCTCAGTCTGATGGCCACCATCATCTTCTTTCTTCCACTAGATGTCCTCAGTCTGATGGCCACCATCATCTTCTTTCTTCCACTAGATGTCCTCAGTCTGATGGCCACCATCATCCAATCCACTTCCTCTAAACCAGGTCACCCTGGACCCGCCCCCGTCTGTGACTAGACAGTGAAAGGAAAAGCAGCACACTGATGAACTCATCTCTCTACCCATCTGCTTTCTCTTCCTATCAGCATGCTTCTTGAGCTGGCTCCCTGTGCTGCTTTTTTCTTTCACACCTCAGTCCTGCTGTACAGGGCCTGCATGAGGCTAATAAAAAGTAAAATTAGGCACTTATAATGCTTACATTTAAAAAATAAATGTATTGATGTATTGATAATTACAAAGCTGCATTCATTTGTGTCTCATACAGTATACACTGAACAAAATTATAAACGCAACACTTTTGTTTTTGCCCCCATTTTTCATGAGCTGAACTCAAAGATCTAAGACTTTTTCTATGTACACAAAAGGCCTATTTCTCTCAAATATTGTTCACAAATCTGGCTAAATCTGTGTTAGTGAGCATTTCTCCTTTGCCGAGATAATCCATCCACCCCACAGGTGTGGCATTTTTAAAAACGAATTGCCAATTACTTTTATTTTCCACTTCCTCCTTACATGGCCGCGGCGACGTACGTCATTTCTGGCTTTGCATTGGCTCCTGGGAGATGAGTGTCATCAATCCCAGGAGTAAATGGGCTATGGAAACCCGGCCTACAAGCTGTGGGACTCGCTTGTAACGCTCTGCACATGTGTGAGATCTGGAGGTGGATGCTTGGTAGCCAGCATGCACAGAATTCCAGAGGAAAGGGACACTACGACTTCAGAGGCCTACGCTGCAGATGGCTGTGCTATACAGGAATGGGCACAAAGTAAGAAACTAGTGCTGCATGAACACAAAACAGGGGACCATTTACAGAATACCTTTATTTAAATGCAGGAGACATAAAGATGGCCTAGGCTATAAAAAGATTTGTATGCATATAGGAAGATTGTTAAGACCCTGAAACTGAGCTGCAGCACGGTGGCCAAGACCATACAGCAGTTTACCAGGACAGGTTCCACTCAGAACAGGCCTCGCCATTGTCGACCAAAGAAGTTGAGTGCACGTGCTCAGTGTCATATCCAGAGGTTGTTTTTGGGAAATAGACGTACGAGTGCTGCCAGCATTGCTGCAGAGGTTGAAGGGGTGTGGGGTCAGCCTGTCAGTGCTTAGACCATACGCCGCACACTGCATCAAGTTGGTCTGCATGGCTGTCATCCCAGAAGGAAGCCTCTTTTAAACATGATGCAAAAGAAAGTCCGCAAACAGTTTACTGAAGACAAGCAAACTAAGGACATGGATTACTGGAACCATGTCCTGTGGTCTGATGAGACCAAGATAAACTTATTTGGTTAGATGGTTTTAAGCGTGTGTCGCGGAAACCAGGTGCGGAGTACAAGGACAAGTGTATCTTGCCTACAGTCAAGCATAGTGATGGGAGTGTCATGGTCTGGGGCTGCATGAGTGCTGCCGGCACTGGGGAGCTACAATTCATTGAGGGAACCATGACTGCCAACATGTACTGTGACATACTAAAGCAAAGCATGATCCCCTCCCTTCGGAGACTGGGCCACAAGGGCAGTATTCCAACACGATAACGACCCCAAACACACCTCCAAGAGGACCACTGCCTTGTTAAAGAAGCTGATGGTAAAGGTAGAGGGTAAAGGTGATTGGCTGGCCAAGCATGCCTCCACTCCTAAACCTAAACCCTATTGAGCATCTGTGGGACATCCTCAAACGGAGGTGGAGGAGCGTAAGGTCTCTAACATCCACCACCTCCATGATGTCGTCATGGAGAAGTGGAAGAGCCATCTTCTAATAGGGTTACTAGTTCTGGTGATCCTTCTGATAATCAGGGATTTCCCTCACTGTGCTGAGATTTCCTCCCACTTCCTGAGCCAGTTATTGGACAGGAAGAGAATGAAAATATCCCCAAAGGGACACTGATAGCAAAAAAAAAAAAATTAAAGGAGTAAAGAGGTTGTAATCCTCCCTTACTCTATCCAAAATGAAAAACTTTTGGCTTTAATTCTACTTTAACTACCACGCTCCTCATCAGGGATGAACAGGGGAGTTTCAACTAGGAGCTTACACAGGGCTGAGGAGTCTCTCCTCATCCTCATGTGACAGCGATAGGTGTCTAAGCAAACCCTGGTCAAAGTAGTCACATGAGAGGAAAGAAAGGGCACACAAGCCCCCCATACCTGAAGAATTGGCTATTTGTAATCGTTCAGTTGCTTCCTGGTTTCCAGGCCTAGGCAAATGATGTCATACATCTCAGGAGTCTTCAGGAGGGGTGGAGGGGATTTTTCAGCTAAGCACACCCTCCTGCCTGCATGCCTGAACTAAGGGCAGATTCCAGGAAGTAAATGCTACATGAATCATCTGCCCTTACTGAAGATGGCCACAGCCAGATATGATAGGGTTTTTTTTTTTTTTCAAAGTGTTTTAAAGGAAAATAAAACATGGAGACATGGATGGATGGGGGAGGTTGCTTCAAATTCTAAAGAGTAATTAAAGTGTTACTAAACCCACAACAGTAAAATCAGTCTGTATATGCAGCAAAGCATGCTTGTTATACTCACTTTGGAACCTAAGGGGTTAAACCTGTGCAATGTGTAAAAAGGCTTCTTTTTTTTTGTAGGGTGCATGTGATCAGCACAGGGCCAATCAGCACTGTCCAGACAGAGGGTCAGGAATCATGCAGCCTATTAGAACAGTCAGAGGAGAATGAAAACTCCTCCTACAAGCTTTAATCAGTGCTCGGCTGGACACTAATGGCAAATAAAAAAGGTATTTAGCGATTTATATTTACTAAAATAATTGCATTTCCGTGTTCTGTGTACTGTGGGGGACCAGATATAGTGAATGCAGGGTCCTGGGTTTAGAAACACTTTACATTTTGGTTTGTGGTGCTCCGATGCAGTGTAGTTCCGCTTTCAGCCCCTGTTCACACTGGCATGATTTGACATGCGATTTGACAGGTAAAATCACATGTCAAATCGCAGCCTATTGACAACAATGGGAGAGTCCCAATCGGTGCGATGCTGACTTTGCAACGCCGCACTGATTTCCAAAAGTAGTTCCTGCACTATGCACTTGTGCATGAAGCTGCACAAATGTCTTTGAAGTTAACCTCGAAGTCAGACTAAAATGTGGCTTTGAAATTGGGCGAGTTCAGATGGTTGGGAAGCAAGTTGACCAAGCTGTATTGGTTAAAAACAGTACAAAAAGTTAGGTCACCAGCTTGGCTCTGCTTCCCGGCATGGTTGTGTAAATCTGGGGAAGGGTGAGACAGAATTATAAATCCTTTGGCAGATAAAACAAATCCTATAAATGTATTTTGACAGTGTAACTAGCTATTTGCCTAAAGATTAGCTTTAACCATTGGTATTTCACATGCATAGTTGTGAACTTTTTTTTTTTTTAAAGAGTAACTCCTCTTTTGTTGAGAAAAAAACATTCCCCTCTGGGTGATCTATGTAAATTGCAAGTATTCTAACAAACCTTGTTGCAGATTCTTATCTTTTGTTATTCTACAGAAATAGCTGTTTGTTTGTCTGTGTCCATGTGCATAGTGAATCTGTATGGGAGTGGTTTTATAATTAGCAATCAGCTGCTGCACCTGCAATTCTCTATTGAGGAAAGTAGTAGGGTCTGCATGCCTTTAGATGCGATTTCCCTTTTGGAGTATTTCACCAAAAATGTAATTTTTGTCGCAAAGGATGCTGGAAATCTGATTTGTATCTTAGTGCAGACTTCTGGGAAAATCAGTAAGCCAATCACACAAGCAGGAAATGACTTTTTCAGGGGGCGTTTCATTACGCAATTAGGTGTACAGAACAACTCTAGGTAGCCATATTGCATTGCATTTTACAGAAAATTATAGAACTGAAGGTTGAAAAGGAAAGGTAATTTTTAATAACTTTCAATTACAATACGACTTGAGTTGCAATCATATACGCTATATTATTTTTTCTTTGTTTGCAAATTTTTTTTCCCCACGAAAGTTGAGTTACCCTATAAATTAGTGGTCCTTTAATGAAAGCTGATATCTGATCGCTTACTATTAGTACACATTGTATCTCTAAACCTTGTTTTGCTGGTGGTTACAGTCCCACTTTAGACAGACACTAGAGATTCCCCTGCTGTCTGCCACTGATTCAGTTACCGTATATAAAACCCCTGGAGATCGAATCTCTTAACGAAAAAGCTTAATTTTAAACAGCCATGACTCAGGCTTGGCACAAAAAAAATCTATTTATAACCCTACAAATCTGATCCTTGTACGAGTCAAGAACTAGGCTGGGGAAGTCTGGAGTGTACAAGAACTATCATTCTCTCTGCATACAGTATCTTACAAAAGTGAGTACACCCCTCACATTTTTGTAAATATTTTATTACATCTTTTCGTGTGACAAAACAGAAGAAATGACACTTTGCTACAATGTAAAGTAGTGAGTGTACAGGTTGTATAACAGTGTAAATTTGCTGTCCCCTCAAAGTAACTCAACACACAAAAATGTCTAAACCACTGGCAACAAAAGTGAGTACACCTCTCAGGCCCAAAGTGTCAATATTTTGTGTGGCCACCATTATTTTCCAGCACTGCCTTAACCTTCTTGGGCATGGAGTTCACCAGAGCTTCACAGGTTGCCACTGGAGACCTCTTCCACTCATCAATGACGACATCACGGAGCTGGTGGATGTTAGAGACCTTGCGCTTCCATTTGAGGATGCCCTACAGATGTTCAATAGGGTTTAGGTCTTGAGACATGCTTGGCCAGTCCATCACCTTTACCCTCAGCTTCTTTAGCAAGGCAGTGGTCCTCTTGGAGGTGTGTTTGGGGTCGTTATCATGTTGGAATACTGCCCTCCAGCCCAGTCTCCGAAGGGAGAGGATCATGCTCTGCTTCAGTATGTCACAGTACATGTTGGCATTCATGGTTCCCTCAATGAACTGTAGCTCCCCAGTGCCGGCAACACTCATGCAGCCTCAGACCATGACACTCCCCACCACCATGCTTGACTGTAGACAAGACACACTTGTCTTTGTACTCCTCACCTGGTTGCTGCCACACACGCTTGACAGCATCTGAATCAAATAAGTTTATCTTGGTCTCATCAGACCACAGGACATGGTTCCAGTAATCCATGTCCTTAGTCTGCTTGTCTTCAGCAAACTGTTTGCAGGCTTTCTTGTGCATCATCTTAAGAAGAGGCTTCCTTCTGGGATGACAGCCCTGCAGACCAATTTGATGCAATGTGGGGCGTATGGTCTGAGCACTGACAGGCTGACCCCCCACCCCTTCAACCTCTGCAGCAATGTTGGCAGCAATCATACTTCTATTTCCCAAAGACAACCACTCCCCCGCTGTATGGTCTTGGCCACTGTGCTGCAGCTCAGTTTCAGGGTCTTGGAAATCTTCTTATAGCCTAGGCCATCTTTATGTAGAGCAGGGGTGGGGAACCCAAAGCCATCTGATCCGGCCCTGCCATTGGGCTGCCTCCGGAGGGGAAGGGGAGGGGGAGCACCTCCTGATTACACACAGAGCGGGTTCCTCTGCTTACCCGGTGCAGCCGCTGTCATACAAAGTCACGCCTCCTACCTATGATAGACAGCGGTGACGTCTATCATAGGAGTCGGTCCAGGAGGCATGACTTCGTATGAGAGCGCCCGCCCGTGCCGGGTAAGTATAGGAACCCTGCTCTGTGTGTAATCAGGAGGCGCTCTAATCCCCATGCGCTCTGCATTGATGGGGGGCACTAATCACTCTGCATTGAAGGGGGCACTAATCACTCTGCATTGATGAGGGGCACTAATCATTCTGTATTGATTGGGGCACTAATCACTCTGCATTGATGGGGGGCACTAATCACTCTGCATTGATGGAGGGCGCTAATCACTCTGCATTGATGGAGGGCACTAATCACTCTGCATTAGGGGGGCACTAATCACTCTGCATTGATGGGGGCACTAATCACTCTGCATTGATGGGGGGCACTAATCATTCTGCATTGATTGGGGCACTAATCACTCTGCATTGATGGAGGCACTAATCCCTCTGCTTTAAGGGGGGCACTAATCACTCTGCATTGATTAGGGCACTAATCATTCTGCATTGATGGGGGGTGCTAATCACTCTGCATTGATGGGGGGCACTAATCACTCTGCATTGTTTGGGGCACTAATCACTCTGCATTGATTGGGGCATGAATCACTCTGCATTGGAGCGATAACACCAAATTTAACACACCTGCTCCCCATTCACACCTGAGACCTTCTAACACTAGCAAGTCACATGACACCGGAGAGGGAAAATGGCTAATTGGGCCCAATTTGGACATTGTCACTTAGGGGTTTACTCACTTTTGATGCCAGCGGTTTAGACATTAATGGCTGTGTGTTGAGTTATATTAACACTGTTATACAAGCTGTACACTCACTACTTTACCTTGTAGCAAAGTGCCATTTCTTCAGTATTGTCACATGAAAAGATATAATAAAATATTTACAAAAAAGTGAGGGGTGTACTCACTTTTGTGAGACACTGTAGGTCTTCCCATTAGGCAGCAAGCATTACCAAATGAAAAAAAGAACACCTACTTCAAAAAAATATGCTGCTTTACAGAAAAAAGAAGAGTACTTACCTCGGTTTAAAACAGTCTATTCTAGTTCAGTTCTGTGCCACCTTATCCCTTTTTAATAAAATATTTTAAAGCCATGTATTACTTATTTGTGCTGCTGAAGATTGTCTTCTTGGCTCCCATGTCAGCTAGCAGAGTATGCATACAGCTAGGCATTTGGTCATGTGATCTCAGCTTACAGGGTTTGGGAGCCTGTTATCCTTGTTATACTCCCCTTCAGCTGAGATCACATGATCAAATGCCAACGCATACTGTTTTATGATCGCTCACCATGGGAGAAGCATCTTCTTCTGCACAAGTATTACAGAACGTATCATTTATCATTACAGCGAAGTGTAGTTAGGATGGAAGTGGCTAGATCTAAACACAATGGGGATCACAGCAGTTCAGTTGTTAGCACCTCTGGTTTTGCAGCACTGGGGCCTTCAGTTTGAATTCCAGGCACAATCTAAAGTACATGGGGTTTGCTGCTTTTTACCTGTGCTTGCATGGGTTTCTTCTGAATACTCCAACTTCCCCCCACACTCCAAAGACATGCTGGTAGATGCATTGGCTCATCTCTTAATTGCCCCTATGTGAAATAGGGATCTTAGATTGTAAGCTCCCTGAGTGCTGGTCCCTACTATGCAGTGCGGGAACCGCATGCGATTTTGAACAGGAATCGCACCGCATCCAAAAGTTAAAAGCCACGGTAAAAGTAGCATGCTTATGTCGTCCATCCTGTCCTGCCTTACGCGTTTCGTCACTAATCTGACGTCATCAGAGGCACCTCAAAAACGTTGTAATGCTCATAGTCTGGAACAGTGTTTCTCAGCCTTTTTTCAGTCAAGGCACCCTTTAAAAACTTTGGACAATCTTGAGGCACCCTCTAAAAATTATGAACAGTCTAGAGGCGCCCCATTCTAAAATGTAAAAGCTTTTCTAATAGTTTTACATATTGCAGCGACATCCACAAGTCCAAGTAGGACACTCAACATTAGAGGTGATTACTTCTTCCAAAGCAAATATACTTTTGCAAACTGGTACTGACTAGTATTCCAATGTTTCTGTTCTCCCTCAGTTTTTCTTCATCACTCAGCTAATGTGATGCCAACGCTGATGAAGAGGGACAGGGGAGGGTCAAACAAGGATGCTGTGCAGGCGACTTACATCCTCCTTATCAATTGATGATGCAAACCTGTGACTTAGTGTAACTAAAAGGGCATACTTCATACACACACTGACTCATATACAATTTTTGGGCAATTTTTAGGCATTTTGCCAAGGCACCCCTGAAGGAACCTCAGGGTATACACCGGGGTGCCTGGCCACCCTGGTTGAAAAAGGCTGGTCTGGAACACACGGTCGGTTTTGGATAGTGGGAGGCCAAGCTGAGGAGGCGTTCACTGAAAGTTCTGAACATGTTTTGAAATGTAACATAATTTCCTCTTCAGGGGAAGATCAGATGATATTACAGTTTTCTAGGGGTGTAGATACATTTTTACGTTTCTGAACTGATGAACTGAACGGACCGTATGTGTGAAAGGGGCCTAAGGTTAAAATATATTTTACTATAGGATCCCTTTAAAGTGATATTAAAGTCTTGTTTTGTTATTGTTTAAAAATAAGGCCCCTTTCACACCGTTGACAGATGAAAAACGGACATCAATGCATCTCTATGTAAAAACGCATGACAATGGATGATCATCCGTTAACATCCGTTTTTATTCGCTTCCGTCAATGTCCGTTTTTTTTTGGAACGGATGTATGCCTTATTTTTCATCCGTCAGAAAAACGGATCGGACGAAAAACAGATGTAAACGGACAAACGGTCCATTTACATATGGTGTAGTAGTGGTAGTGGATGTAACAAAAATGGATGAAAAACGGATGAAAAGTGGATGAAAAACGGATGAAAAACGGACAAAAAACGGATGCAAAACGGATGAGAAATGGATGAAAAACGGATGAAAAACTGATACATTTTGACGTGACTGAACTGATGAACTGAACGGACCGTATGTGTGAAAGGGGCCTAACAAACATGTTATACTTACCTGCTCTGTGCAGTTGGTCCTGATCCTTCTCTTCTCGGGTCCCCTTCAAATATGTGCACAAGTGCCTCCTTTTTAATTTTTTTTTATTTGGATATATAGCATGCATAAGGGTGCAATCATAATAACCAATGCAATGCAATAAAACTAGGATGTAATTTGAAGGTTTTTTATTATTCACTTTCTATATTAAATTGTTGAAGCCGTAACACAACTCAGATTTGCTGATGCAGCCAAACCCTGACTGTCATTGTTATGGGGAGGGGGGTTAACCTAATCTTTCGGCACCTCAGGCTAATTAATCAGTCTTAAAAAAATGTAAAAGCTTTTTAAACAAAAAGAATTCTCGTTAATGACTCCAGCTTGCTAATCTCCAATATCTGAAAACACACCATCCAAATAATTGGGTTCTGACCAAAAGCATTTAACTGGAACTTAACTCTCTCAAACAGTGAATCCTTTTTAATCCTTATGCTGCTAGCATTAGTAAATACATAGAAAAGTATATCAAATTCACTTGTTTATTTTTTATTTTCTTCAGTTACTTCCTGGCTACTAGTCCTAGTTAAATGATGTCAAACATCCCAGGAGTCTTCAGGAGGGGAGGAGGGGATTTCTCAGCTAAGCACAACCTCCTGCCTGCATGCCTGCGTTAAAGCGGAGTTCCGGCCTATTTTGCAACTTTAGTGATTCCTGGAGTGGGGTCCCTTACCATATTTTTAGGGCATTTTTGATTGTACTTCCTCATTCTCCCCCCTCTGTGGCCACGGCCACCGACATCACTTCCGCCTTTGCATTGCATTCTGGGAGCTGTTTGTCATTACTCCCAGGAGGCTGGATTTAGGAAGAACTCCCAGAACACTCCCTGGAATCAGGAAGAAGGACACAGCAGATTACACTGCGGCTTCAGATGCCCACATCCAAGATGGCCACGCTCAGACAGCATTTTTTAACCACTTGCCGTCTGCTCACTCGAGCACTACTGCGGCAAAGTGGATGGTTATCGTCTGGCGACGTAGTCCCCTTTCTCTGCAGCGCGCGCGTGCCGCCGGAGGCTCGCTCCCGCTGTGTTCAGTCACAGCGGGAGTCGGGCCAGGGGAGGAGCAGCGGCGATCGCCACTGCTCTTCCCCGATTGTCGGGGAATCGAGTGTGGAGATCCACCTGCTTGTGTAAACACAAGCGGGCGGATCTCCTAAGTGACAGGCATAGCTGAACCCTGGATCTGTCCTTGTGTCACACAGTCACCTTCCCCCACACACGTTAGTAAGCACCAGGCATACATTAACCCCTCCCTCTCCAATAAAATTAACCCCTTCCCTGCCAGTGTCATTTTTACAGTAACAGTGCATATATATAGCACTGATTACTGTAGTAATGTCACTGGTACCCCCAAAAGTGTCAAAAATGTCAGTCAGGGGTCTGATCTGTCGGCCGCAATGTCGCAGTCCCGCAAAAAAAAAAAATCGCAGATCGCCGCCATTACTCGTTAAAAAAAAAAAACACCAAAAATGACAGAAATCTTTCCCTTAGTTAGTAAACGCAATAACTTTTGCGCAAACCAATCAAAATACGTTTATTGTGATTATTTTTACCAAATATAGGTAGCAGAAAACAAATTGGCCAAAAATTTAAAAAAAAATTAGATTTTTACATTTTTTTGGGGGGGAATTTCATAAAAAAATGTGAAAAATATTGTTATTTTTTCAAAATTTACGCTCTTTTGTTTATAGCGCAAAAAGTAAAAATCGCACAGGTGATCAAAACCACCAAAAGAAAGCTCTGTTTGTGGGAAAAAAAGGACGTAAATTTTGTTTGGGTATGGCGTCGCACGACCACGCAATTGTCAGTTAAAGTCGCACAGTGCCGAATCGCAAAAAGTGGCTCAGACGTAAGACAGCAAAATCCTCTAGTGGTAAAGTGGTTAAAAGTAAGATTTTGACTAAAATCCAATACTGTACACCTTGTAAGTATGAGAATAGCGGTTCTGTAAAGGGCAATGGATTAGTATTATAGGGGTATTTTTAGTTAAAAAAGGTATTTGAGGCCAGAACTCCGCTTTAAGGCTACGTTCACATGTGGGGGTAGCGGATCGCTGGCAGAATCACGTGGGACGCATGACGCCCAAAAAGGTACAGGAGCTTCTTTTGTGCGTCATGTGTCCCGCAATTCTGTTTGCGCGATGTTACTGCGGTTTGGCATGTGAAAATTGCGGCAACATCGCACAGCGTTTGGGGTGCCATTGCAAATCACAGGCATCACACAGGCGACTCGCGATTTGCAAGGATCCCACATGTGAACGTAGCCTAAGGGCAGATGCATTCCAAGAAGTGAATGCTAACTTAATCATCTGACCTTACTTAACCACTTTACGACCGCCCGCAGCAGATGTACTGCAGCAGGCAGCCGCTCCAGGGCAAAACGCTGTACATGTACGCGCTCGCTCCTGGGAGTCTAGGGGGCGAGCGTGCGCCGCTGGCGGCGCGCTTCTGCCCCCTCTCATCAGCGGGGAAGCCTATGCCTGTGTCAGGCGTCTCCGATTGCCGCCTGACACTCGTGATCATTCCCCGCTGAGAAGGAAGGGCGGTCGGCTGTTGTAAACACAGCTGACCGTTCTTCTTTCTGGGATAATCATAGAGATCGTGTGGTCCTGCTATATAGAATCACATGTCTCTATGGTCATTTCACAAGCCACGCCCCCCACAGTTAGAATCACTCCCCTAGGTACATATTTAACCCCTTGATCACCCACAGGGTTAACCCCATTCCCTGACAATGTCATTATTACAGTAACAGTGCATATTTTTAGCACTGATTACTGTAGTAATGTCATGGATACCCCAAAAGTGTCAAAAATGTCAGTTAGGGGTCCGATCTGTCTGTCGCAATGTCGCAGTCCTGCAAAAAATCACAGATCGCCGCCATTACTAGTAAAAAAAGAAAATAAATAAAAATGACATTAATCTTTCCTGTAGTTAGTAGACGTGATAACTTTTGCGCAAACCGATCAAAATATTTTTTTTACCAAGAATATGTAGCAGAAAAGAAATTGGCCTAAAATGTTAAAAAATTTAGATTTTTACATTTTTTTTGGAATGTCATACAGCAGAATGTGAAAAATATTGTTTTTTTTTTTTTCAAAATTGTCGCTCTTTTTTTGTTTATAGCGCAAAAAATAAAAATCTCACAGGTGATCAAATACCACCCTCAAAAGAAAGCTCTATTTGTGGGAAAAAAAGGACGTAAATTTTGTTTGGATACAGCATCGCACGACCGCGCAATTGTCCGTTAAAGTAACGCAATGCCGAATCGTAAAATAGGGCCTGGTCAGGAAGGGGGCAAATCCTTCCGGTCTTAGTGCCGGTTCACATTAGTGCGATCACAGAGATCGCATGTAATTCGCATGTAATTCGGAGCGCACTGCTCCTAAAATTACATGCGGTCTCTGTGTGGTGCAAATTTCAGCCATACAGTTTGTATGGCTGAATTTGCACCGCAATCGCACTAAAACACGCACAGGACCCTTTTTTTAATCCGCAGCAGAATCGGATCGCATTGTGGTTCACACTAGTGCAATCCGATTCTGTGCGAACATGCAGATCGCACTGCGATATGCGATCTCAACTAAACACCCCCTGCGTATCGCATATGGCAGTGTGAACTGCCGGAGTGCAGATGCGATGCGGGAACACGCTGTAAATTCGCAGCGTTCCTGCATCGCACAAATGTGAACTGGGACTTAAAGTGGTTAAAGTGATTGTAAAGTCAGAAGGTTTTTTAGAACTGTAGGCAAAACATTTTATTTTTATTTTGGATGGAGCAAAGGAGGGTTATAACCCCTCAGATTTGTTTGTCCCCATCTGTGTCCCATTGTGGAGATTTCCCTTAACTTCCTGTCCCATAGCCAAACAGGAATTGAGAGCAAATCGCTGCATTTTAAGGGAATTCCTTGGGGACCCCCAGGTCAACAGAACTAGTTTTCCCATTGGAGGATTTCTCCTCTATTACCTTTCTGGGGACAACCCAAAAATTGGGATCTTCTTTTAATTTCACTTTCAATAATAATGGTAAACAGGACAGATAGAGTGGGTGAATCTACCTAACGGGGGCACAAACAACAATAAAAACCTGACAAACATTCTAATCTCTCTACACTCTATCCAAAACTAAAGAAAATGTTTTGCCTTTAGTTATAGTTATGCATTCTTTGCATTAAGATAAAAAAAACCTGTGTGCAGCAGCCTCCCCTCATACTTACCTGAGCCCATTTCTATCCAGCGATGTTGCAGTAGTGTCTCGGCTGCCCAAAACTCTCCCTCCTCATTGGCTGAGACGGCAGTGCGGCGCCATTGGCTCCCACTGCTATCAGTCAAATTCAGTGAGCCAATGAGGAGAGAGAAGGGGCGAGCCGGGTCGCGGCTCCATGTCTGAATGGACACAGGGAGCTATGACTCGGCTCAGGTGGCCTCATAGCAAGCTGCTCGCTGTGGGGGCACTCAACAGGAGAGAGGGGCCAGGGGTGCCAAAGAGGGACCCAAGAAGAAGGGGATGCTGCTCTGTGCAAAACCTCTGCACAGAGCACGTAAGTATTTAACAAAACAAAACCAGACTTTACAATCACTTTAAAGCAGAGTTCCACCCTGGGAAAATTTTTTTTAATAAAAATACCCCCGGGACAGTCAGGGCTAGTGCATTCCACAATGGCTTATCTCTGATCTGTCCCGGGTTGCACTTACCTGCAAGAAGAAATACTTACCTTGAAAATGTATTGTCCAGCGCTGCCATCTCAGGTGTGGGCAGCTTGAAGCCAGCGCGATCCTCTTCTGTGTCCTCTTCCGTCTTCTTCGGTCCCACGGTGCACTGCATCGGCCCCACCGTCACTTCCGGTGCCGCAGCGTCATCCCTGCACAGCTTCTGGGCATGCCCAGAAGCTGTTTAGCAAGGTATGACGGCGCCTGCACCGGAACTGACGTCGGGGCTGGTGCAGGCGCATTGATTCCTGGGAGCGATGACGTTCAGCTCCCAGGAATCATTGCAAGCCAGGAAGTGACGAATCGCCGTTGCCGCCGAGGGGAGGAAGAGGAAGTAAGGTAAGTATATTATCTTCTAAACACGGTAAGTAAAAAAAAAAAAAAAAAATTGCGATTATCCATTTGTTTTTCAGGTGACCCGGAGCAAGAAGATGGAGGTAAGTATAATTTTAGGGTGGAACTCCGCTTTAAGGTGGCCACAGCCAGAAATGCTAGGGGGTGTTTTTTAATGTGCTTTTTAAGCAAACTAAAGCTTGGAGACATGGATGGATGAGTGAATTTGCTTTGAATAATATTAATTAATTAAAATAAATAGAATTTTAGATTTGTGGTGCTCAGATGCAGTGAAGCTCTACTTTAAAGTGAACCTGAACACAAAAAGTGAAGTTTTTTATCTTAAAGGAAACATCTAAAGTTAATAAATGCGACTCAGGCCGAGACCCGGACGTATGGAACCTCACAAGGCATTTAACTCGCAGGCCAGCCCCTGTCTGGTGGGGCTATTTCGCAGCCGACCTAGTGCAGAGCTGAGGTCTGCGCTCGCTCGCTGGCCAGACTGGGATGACCACTGGATCTAGGTTATCCAGCCCGTCTCCCAGTCTGGCAGTTGATTGTACAGTAGATCTCACGGGAAAAAAACAGGAGAAAAAGAAAAAATTGCCAAGACCAGAGATCCCAACAAGGAACTAGGTTCTTACTCCTGACTAGGCAGAAAAAACTGGGTACCTACAGCAGGGAGAGGGAGTATACCCCCTGGGACAGCCCATAGGCATAGCCAGACTTTTTTCTGCCTAGTGTCCTACTCCTTTAGGAGGCAGTATAACCCAATGGTTAAGAAAATCAGGATTGTTAGCTATGTTGAGTATTTCACTACAGGGTCATATGTTACCAATTAAAGCGGAGTTCCGGCCTATTTTGCAACTTTACACCATTAGTTAGATTAATATTAATATAATATATATATATGAAAAAGAATTGGATAATTATAATTTTTTTTTTGCTTCACTTACCTTATTTTTTCTGGAAGTTTAACTTACCTTCCTTCCACTTCCTCCCTGTGCGGCAGCGGCCCCCGACGTCACTTCCTCCTTTGCACTGACTCCTGGGAGATGAGCGTCATCAATCCCAGGAGTCAATGCGCCTGCACCAGTGTTCCTCGTCACTTCTGGTGCAAGCGCGTCCTTCTCTGCCGATGAATGTAGAACAGCTTCTGGGCATGCGCAATAAGCTGTGGATTGACGCGCCTGCCCCGCAAAGTGAGGAGGCATGGCATTCTGGGACTTCCAGGAAGAGGGACGTGAAGAGGGACGCTCCGGCTTCAGCTGCCCACACCAGAGATGGCAGCGCTGGACAAGAAATTTTCAAGGTAAGTTTTTCTTCCTACAGGTAAGCTAAACAGTTGCTTAAATGCACTAGCCCTGACTTCCTAGGGGTATTTTTATTCCCAAAAAATGTTTTGCCCGGAACTCCGCTTTAACATTATTGTTTTCAATTAGCGGTAATGGTTTCCAGTTGTTGGACACTATTTATGCAGTCACTCCACATGCATGTTTATAGTTATGATTAAGCGATTGTAACTTCGTGAAACGCGTCAACTATTTGTCTCCTGTCTCTGATATTTCTGTCTGTCATGGATTTATGAATTTACAAATAAATTGTCATCAATTTCAAGTCGGAGTACAGTCTTTTCATCTCTAGTGGATACATTTGCGGGGATTGCGGATCTGACGTGCACCCAAAGAGAATTTGTTTTTATTTTTTTCAAAATTGTCGTTCTTCCTTTGTTTATAGCGCAAAACAATTAAAAACGGTGATAAAATACCACTAAAAGAAAGCTCTATTTGTGGGGAAAAAGAAGGACATACATTTTATTTGGGCACGTCAACGCAATTGTCAGTTAAATTAACCGCTTGCCGACCGCCGCAAGTAGATATACTGCGGCGGTCAGTCCCTCACAGGCAAAGTGACGTATATATACATCACTAGCCTGTGAGGCTCTGGGGAGCAAGCCCGCCTCCGGCAGCGGTGCGCTACCGCTCCCGTGCGGTCACGGACCCCCCCGCGCGTGTGACCGGCGGACCCGATGTCCGCCACTCACTCTGCGATCGTCGGGGGAGAGGGAGAAAGGCAGGCAGCTTGTGTAAACAAGCTGCCTGTCATTCTCCCCTGTGTAGAAACACTGATCATACGGTTCTACTATGTAGGACCGTTGATCAGTGTTCCTACAGCTCAAGCCACAGCCAATCACAGTTAGAATCACGCCCCTAGGGACACACACAGCCCCTCCCTCTCAAATAAAGTTAACCCCTTCACTGCCAATGTAATTTTACAGTAACAGTGCATATGTATAGCACTGATTACTGTAGAAATGTCACTGGTAACCCCAAAAGTGTCAGTCAAGGGTCCGATCTGTCCGCCGCAATGTCGCAGTACCGCAAAAAAACGCAGATCGCCGCCATTACGCGTTAAAAAAAAAAAACACCAAAAATGACAAAAATCTTTCCCTTTGTTAGTAAACGCGATAACTTTTGCGCAAACCAATCAAAATACGCTTTTTGCGATTTTTTTTTACCAAACATGTAGCATAAAACAAATTGGCCGAAAATGTTAAAAAATTTTGATTTTTACTTATTTTTTTGGGGAATTTCATATAAAAAAATGTGAAAAATATTGTTATTTTTGCAAAATTGATGCTCTTTTTTTGTTTATAGCGCGTGATCAAAAAATCGCACAGGTGATCAAATACCACCAAAAGAAAGCTCTGTTTGTGGAAAAAAAAGGACGTCAAATTAGTTTAGGTACAGCGTTGCACGACCGCGCAATTGTCCGTTAAAGTCACGCAGTGCCGAAACGCAAAATACCCCTGGTCTTTTAGCACCCAAATCCTCCGGGGCTTAAGTGGTTAACGGGGTGCCGTATTGCAAAAAAAATGGCCTGGTCATGAAGGGGGTAAATCTTCCGGAGGTCAAGTGGTTAAACAAAGAAAAGGGTCAATGATCCTATAAAGATTTGCTGTAATTACTTCTGTCTCTGGCTCTCAAAGACAATGGACTGTTATGTAAATGGCGAGGAAAGATGATTGAACAAGTATAGCATTCTTCCAGTATACAAATCATGTATTCTTCTGTGTACACGATTTACAGTCATGTATTGATCATGTATACATGATCATGTATTCTTCTGTGTACAGGATTTACATGTATTGATCATGTATACATGATCATGTATTCTCCTGTGTACATGATTTACATGCATAGATCATGTATACATGATCATGTATTCTTCTGTGTACATGATTTACATGCATAGATCATGTATACATGATCATGTATTTTTCTGTGTACAGGATTTACATGCATTGATCATGTATACATAATCATGTATTTTTCTGTGTACAGGATTTACATGCATAGATCATGTATACATGATCATGTATTCTTCTGTGTACATGATTTACATGTATTGATCATGTATACATGATCATGTATTTTTCTGTGTACAGGATTTACATGCATAGATCATGTATACATGATCATGTATTCTTCTGTGTACATGATTTACATGCATTGATCATGTATACATGATCATGTATTCTTTTGTGTATATGATTTTTTTATTTATATATATGCAGGCATACAGCTAGGCATTCTCATGTTTTAAAGATTTTACAGTCTGCGTCAACTGCGGTTGAATCTCATACTTCTGCCTCCTCTAACAGCTGTGGCACTGGGGAATGAGATCGGCACAAAGGCTTCTGGGCCCACACACAGATCTGCTAGAAAGTGTGAAGTTCTTAAAGGGAGATTATCAAGATAGAAATACTGGAAAATTTCTATACTAGTTTTAGGAAAAAACTTGAAATGCTATACTTGTTTACTAGTTTAAATAATGAATGACAGTCTGTTTCCTCCCTGCTTAAAGGTGAACTCCATGCAGATATAAAAGACACACATAAATATTACATCATTGAACATATTTTTAAATGCAAGCAGTGTAATAACCTGAATCTCACTTCGTATTAGCCTTCTGCAGTCTAATGTACAGTCTGTATTGAAAAGCTCAGAGAGAGGAAAGGAGAAGCAGCACAGGCAGCAAATCAGGTGTGCTGCATTGGAGCATGCTGATAGCGTGAGAGAGCAGAGTGGCAGAGAGATGATCACCATTGTAGTGATCTGTTGCTGCAGCGAGATGCTAACTTTAGCTCTCTCCTGTCTGTTCTGACATAGTAGCCAGGCTCACAGGATATGCCAATCATTTCACAGCTGATGTCACAGATCTTTTACACAACTATGTAGTGTTGCAGTGCTACACTGCGAGGGCGCACAAGCCCAGGGGCTGATGGATCCACTGGGCTGTGGAGGGGGCAGGAGCGGGGGGCTCAGGCTCTCAGTGGCTGAGCCAGGTGCTGGTCCAGGCATGTGGGCAGATCCCAACCATACGGTCGCGATCCTTCCCGAGCCTGGACCGGGTCTGTGACGGCAGCCGACAGCGGGCTTTAAGTGTGCAGAACGAACTGCACTCCTGTGATCCACAGGAGAAGTACAGCCAAACTAGCTTAATAAACATTGACTATTTTTAATGCTTATGCATTAGTAAATCAATACGAAAGTATATCATATTTACTTGTTTCAAACTTTTTTTTTTACATTTCTTCAGTTACTTCCTGGTTTCTGGCCTAGTCAAATGATGTCATACATCCCTGGAGTCTTCAGAAGGGGAGGAGGAGTTTTCTCAGCTAAGCACACCCTCCTGCCTACAAGCCTGAGCTAAGGGCAGGTGGATTGCAGGAAGTTAATTCCTACATGAATCACCGGCCCTTACTTAAAGCTGAGCTCAACCCAAAAGAGGGAGTTCCAATGTTTGTACCCTCCCCCCCTCCACTGCCACATTTGGCACTTTTTGGGGGGGGAGCCTCCCCTATCCCCAGAAGTCTTCGGGACAAGTCCCAGAAGACTACGGGACCATTCACAAGGCACAGCACAGCCTGAGCATGCGCAGTAGCAAGGCTTCAATTCCTGTTTTTCTTACTAGAGATGCCGGTGTTCAGTCGAATAGTGCAGATCGTCAGTTAATGCCTACGACGATCTGCGCATGCGCAGTATGTAACGTCACTCCAGCTGATCTTCCAATCAGGAGGCATGACTTCAACACTGCAAATGCGCAGATCATCGCAGGCATTATCCGACAATCTGCAGTAACAGAATACCGGCCAGGCTGAAGCACTAAGGTGCAATGAAAAATCCCTGTTGCCCGAACGGTGAGAAGAAGGTGCTTGCTGCTGCTCCCGGACTTGCCGGAGTTGTGTGCCAGGCTTCCTCTCTCCCCCCACCTGTTCTTGCGAACCTTCCACTGCTCCTGCCCCCGCCTCCTCCTCCTCCATCACCCTTGCAGCGACACATGACCACCCCCACACACACTACACAGTACATTGCGTGGAGCCAGGAGAATGAGGCAGAATCTGACGATCATTGGAAAATGCTGATCATCATTGCTGATCGTCCGAAAATGCATGCGCAGTGTTGATGTCAAGCCAGCTGATCAAGAGATCAGCTGGAGTGACGTTACATACTGTGCATGCGTAGATAGTCGAAGGCGTTATTCAACGATCTGCACTATTCGACAGAACACTGGTGCCTGCACCCCGAAGCCGACTAAAGAATCGGCTCGGGTGACAACATCACTGGATCCCTGGACAGGTAAGTGTCCTTATCCTCAAAAAGTCAGCAGTTACAGTATTTGTATCTGCTGACTTTTAATTTTTTGGGGGTAGACTGGAACTCATCTTTAACCACCTCCTTCCCAAGCCTATTCTGACACTTTGCTCCTACATGTAAAAATCTACTTTTTTTGCTAGAAAATAACTTAGAACCTCCAAACATTATATATTTTTTTAGCAGAGACCCTATAGAATAAAATGGTGGGTGTTGCAATTTTTTAATGTCACGGGGTAATTACGCAGCGGTTTTTCAAACGCTATTTTTTTGGAGAAAAAAACACTTTCATTAAATAATAAAAAAAAAAAAAAACAGTAATGTTAGCCCAATTTTTTTTGTGTAATGTGAAAGATGATGTTACACTGAGTAAATAGACACCTGTTACGCTTTAAAATTGCGTCTGCCCCTGGAATGGCGGCAAACTACCGTGCTTAAAATTCTCTGTAGGCAACACTTTAAAAGCCTTTACAGGTTACCAGTTTAGAGTTGCACAGGGGGTATGGTGCTAGAATTATTGCTCTCGGTCTGACGTTCGCGACAATATCTCACATGTGTGGTGCGATCACCGTTTACATATGCATGCAGCAGTAACATATGAGTTCGCATTTGCGCGTAAGCATGGTGGGACGAGGGTGATTTACACTGATGAAGAACATTTTTTGTGACAGCATGGGACGTGACAGAAATCTCTCCTCTAGCCCTCCCATGTAGCGAGATCAGTTCCGATCAGCTGCATCCCTGGCCACTGGTGGACAGGTAAACAAAGCGGTGGAATCGGATGTGACAAATTACTCGCCGTTTCTGGTTTCCAGGGTTACAGAGAGAGGGGAATGACGTCAGTTCCTCTCTCTCTGTACAGGGCAGCCATCGCCGCCGGCTGCATCGCTCCCGGCTTCGGCAATAGGACCTGAGAGCCCAGGTGCGGCGGCGGTGGCAGGGTAGTGGGACCCCCTTCCGCCACCTCGCAGAAGTGATCGAGTGGCTAATTAGCCACTCTGATCACTTCTGCATTTAAATAATGGTACCAGGATGATGCCTGTAGGTGCAGACCTCATCCCGGTATAACGACTGAAGCCCAAGGACGTACGGGTACAACCATTTGGGGGAAGAGGTTAAGTTGGCCAAAACCAGAAATGTTAGGAGGATTTTTTTCAAAATGATTTCTCAACAAAAAGCATGGTGAAATGGATAGTGAAGTTTGCTTTGAACAACAAAAATTTATTAAATATAATTTTTGGTTTGTGGTGCTCAAGTGCAGTGTAGTTCCTCTTAACCACTTCCGACTGCCCACCGCATATATAGTGCAGCAGGGCGGCCCGGCTATGCAAACTCACGTACATGTACGTGATTTTGTGCACGGGGTTTTCAGGGGCACACGCACTGCTGGGTGGCCGCTTCCGCTGTGATTGGACACAGCGGGAGCCAATCAGC
>NC_138771.1:469588310-469643310 GCF_965119305.1 Pelophylax lessonae
TAACCCTTTCCCTGCCAGTGTTATTTATACAGTAACAGTGTATACTTTTAGCACTGATCCCTGTATTGGTGTCACTGGTCCCCAAACAGTGTCAGATTTGTCCGCCACAGTGTCGCAGTCCCACTAAAAATCGTTGATCACCGCCATTACTAGTAAAAACAAAAAAAATAAATAAAAAGTCCATAAATGTATCCCATAGTTTGTAGACGCTATAACTTTTGTGCAAACAATATCAATATACACTTATCAGGATTTTTTTTTACCAAAAGTATGTAGCAGAAAACATATTGGCCTAAATTGATGAAAAAACTTGATTTTTTTTAATTGTTTATTGGGAATGTTTTAAAGCAGAAATTAAAAAATATTGTTTTTTTTTCTTAAAAATTGTGTTTTTTTTTATATATAGCGCAAAAAATAAAAACCACAGAGGTGATCAAATACCACCAAAAGAAAGCTCTATTTGTGGGGGGAAAAATACATTAATTTTATTTGGATACAGCGTCACACGACCGCGCAATTGTCAGTTAAAGCAACGCATTGCCATATCGCAAAAAAATGGCCTGGTCATTAAGCGGGTAAAACATTTCGGAGCTGAAGTGGTTAAAAAAACTGATTGGGGATGGAAGATTTGACATTCAGAATATTATAAATAAAAAATAGGAAATTCAGCTATTCTAGGAAAAGCAGAAAGCAAATTGATACAGGGAACATGAAAGTAAATCTAGCTGACAAATGTGCTTCATGGCGAAATGTAATACGGGTCCTGGTGGTGGATGTGCAGGAAATGGCTGGAAAACTGATCATTTGTCAAGTTATAATTATGCTCTTTAAATGGGGATCATTTCACATGGTTTGAATGATATATAGAATTCATAAGTATATATTTTGTCAGATATTTGTAGAGAAAGATGTGGAGAGTAAACTCCACATTCTTCTGGGAGTAGAAAATTCAACAGTGTTATCCCCTACTAGACATGTGCAATTTGTTTTGGTCTGAATAAAAATTCAGAGTCATTTTTGTTTTTTCGGAGATTCGAGTGTATCCCAATATCCGAATAACCAAAAATTACTTTGAATTTTTATATAAAAGCATTCTGTTGAAATTCGTTCAATTTTGTTTCGTATTTTCGTTTTCTTAGGAATTTCACGTTTTCGGAAAAACTATTCGAATTCAGATTAGTTGAAAAATAATCAACCTTTTCTAATTCTGTGTGAAGAATAAATTTAAGACCGGAAGGATTTGCCCCTTTCCTGACCAAGCCCTATTTTGCGATTCGGCACTGCGTTACTTTAACGGACAATTGCGCGATTGTGCGACGCTGTACCAAAACAAAATTTACGTCCTTTTTTTCCCCACAAATAGAGCTTTCTTTTGGTGGTATTTGATCAACTGTGCGATTTTTTATTTTTTTTTGCGCTATAAACAAAACAATTTTGAAAAAAAAAACAATATTTTTCACATTCTGCTATATAACATTCCCAGAAAAAAATAATTAAAAAATCTATTTTTTTTAACATTTTAGGCCAATTTGTTTTTCTGCTACATATTTTTGGTAAAAAAAAATTGCAATAAGCGTATTTTCATTGGTTTGCGCAAAAGTTATCGCGTCTACTAACTACGGCAAATATTTATGTCATTTTTATTGTTTTGGGTTTTTTTTTTACTAGTAATGGCGGCGATCTGCGATTTTTTGCGGGACTGCGACATTGCGGCGGACAGATCGGACCCCTAACTGACATTTTTGACACTTTTGGGGGGACCAGTGACATTACTACAGTAATCAGTGCTAAAAATATGCACCATTACTGTAATAATGACACTGGCAGGGAAAGAGCTAACCCTGTGGGTGATCAAGGGGTTAAATGTCCTAAGATGTCAGGCTAAGTCGTCTGACAAGTTGCCCCAGTGTGTACCGAGCCTTAAAGTAATACTAAAGGTTTTTTTTTTTTTGTTTGTTTAAAAGTAACAAACATGTTATACTTACCTCCTCTGTGCTGTTGGTTTTGCACAGAGCAGCCCGAGTCCTTCTCTTCTCGGGTCCCTCTTCGGTGCTGCCCCTCCCTCCTATACAGTGCCCCCACAGCAAGCAGCTTGCTATGGGGGCACCCGAGCCGAGCTGCAGTTCTGTGTGTCCATTCAGATACGGAGCTGTGGTTTGTCCCAGCCCCCTCTCTCTGCTCTTTGGCTAACTGACTTTGATTGACAGCAGTGGGAGCCAATAGCGCCACTGCTGTGTCTTTAGGAGGGAGACATTCAGACGGCCGAGACACTTGTGCACATCGCTGGGTCAAGATGGGGCTCGCTAAGCATTAGGGAGGCTGAGGGGGGCTGCTGCACCCAGAAGAGTTTTTCATCGAATGCATGAAGATAAAAAGCCTTCTGCCTTTATAACCACTTTAAGAACCAATGACTTATCAGCTGTCAGCGGGTTTCCCCACTCGCTGAATGTTAAAAATCAAGGAGAAAAACTGCATGGTGTGCCCCCCAAAATCCATACCAGACCCTTACCTGAGCTTGCAGCCCGGCAGGCCAGAATTGGGGGGGTGGGGGGGTGGGTGAGGGCTTCCCCCCCTCTTTCCTGAACCATACCAGGAGACATGCCCTCAACATGGTGCTTTGCCCCCCCCCCCCCCCCCCCAAAGCATTTTGTCCCCACACTGATGAGCACAAAGGGCCTCTTCCCCACCACCCCAGCCTGGTGGTTGTGGGGGTCTGAGGGCAGGGGGCTTACCAGAATCTGGAAGCCCCCCCCCCCCCCTCCGGGAGTATGGGGTACATAATAATTTTCAGTTCTTTACATGTCTAGCCCTTACACCATATTGTCCTAGAACATCCACCAGAAAGAAAGACGTATTGGTTGGACAGATGTTTCTTTGTGACATCAACTTTATTATATAAATAAAAAAGGTCTCTTCTGTAGAATACATTACTTCAGCCGTATGCTTATTGTCTATCTCATGCATTTTTTAACAAAGTATCTCCAAAAATAGATACACTTCACTAAATATCCTCTTTCAGTCAATACATTTCTAGTTAGAAACAAGAAGTGTAGCGCTATTTAGGTCTCAATTGTGACAATAGTATCAATGACTGATTTCTTTTAAAAAACAAAATGTAAAAAAGCTACAATCCATCATACATAGTGAAGTGAGTGGTGCATAGTGCATAAAAAAATAATAATTCATGGTTATATATATAAAAATCATCCGAAAAATGGTAAAAGACAAATCATAAGAAAAAGTCCTTATGCCCAAAGTGACAGTCCATATTAAAGTGAAAAGTGAATCTTCAACTGGTGATTCAAGTGGTTGTAGGTAACATTAACGGAAAAATGTGAATAAAAACAGCTACCACCAACATTAAGGAGGTTTACCAGAACAACTGGATCCAGTTTGGCTTATGCCTAATGGGCCAAGACAAGCAGTGGTGCATCTACACCTGGTTGGGAAGGGAGGACAATCGCTTGCATCACTTTCCACCCCATAAAATATTCCACCATCAATAAAAGTGACTCAATGGGGGATTCACAGGTCACAGTAGAGCATAGCGGTATCTTCTCAGATAGTACTTAATCAATGGATACCCATAGAAAAAAGACAAAAGGACCTCCATATAGTGTAAAACCATAACAAAGAGGATTTATTTAAGGATTATGAACACTTACAGCTAAATGAATAAATTAGGCCTTCAAATTCCATAGACAGCATAGATCTCAATGGCACAAATGGAGCTCAACCTACGCGTTTCGTCTAACAAGACATAATCTGGGGAATGCCATCATTCCTTGTCATTGCGTATTTATAGAAGAATAAATGTCCAATTAAGATAGATTACCTAAGACACTGATGTGACTACTGTCTCACCAATGTCATGGCAAGCAAGATGCCACCAAAGCATGAGTGTCAAGCCTCATAATGAAAACGAGGCTCACATCACAATAGCTTTCCCTTTTTGAGTGTCAAGCCTCGCTTTTAGTGTGAGATCCGCAAAGCAGACATACATCAATTGCAGAACTTCCAGTGTTCAACGCGGATTTAGGACAACTCAAGCCTCGTTTCTAAACAGGAAGAGCTGCACACATCAAGCCCTTACATTTCTAGTTAGCTTTACGTCTAAAGCATTAAATAAAATGTAATCCAAGATTTAACCTCACAGTAAGAAAAAAAAACACACACACAGGGAAAGACCAGGAGCACAGAAGAGGGACCCAAGAAGAGGAGGATCTGGGCTGCTCTGTGCAAAACCAACTGTACAGTTGAGGTAAGTATATTAATACAAAGAATATCCTAATTAAATTATCCAAAGGCTAACTACTTCTGGACCAGAAGGTTTTACCCCCTAATGACCAGGCCATTTTTTTGCGATACGGTACTGCGTTAATTTAACTGACAATTGCGCGGTCGTGCGACGCCTTACCCAAATATTATTTATGTCCTTTTTTTTCCAACAGAGCTGTCTTTTGGTGGTATTTGATCACCTCTGGGGTTTTTATCTTTTGCCCAATAAACAAAAAAAGCGTCAATTTTGAAAAAAAAAGAAAATATGTTTTACTTTCTGCTATAAAACCTATCCAATAAAAAAATTTAAAAAATCAAATTTTTTCATCAATTTAGGCCAATATGTATTCTGCTACATATTTTTGGTAAAAAAAAAAATCCCAATAAGTGTATATTGAATGGTTTGCACAAAATTAAAAGTGTCTACAAACGATGCAATATTTTTATAGCATTTTTATTTATTGATTTATTTTTTACAAGTAATGGTGGCGAACAGCGATTTTTAGCGGGACTGCAACATTGCAGTGGACAAATCAGACATCTAACTGACACTTTTTGGGGACCAGTGACATTATTACAGTGATCAGTGCTAAACAAAAAGTAACTGTCACTACACTAATGACACTGGCAGGGAAGGGGTTATCATCAGAGAGGTTAAGTTTGCCCCTAGGGGGCGCTTGCTAGCTGTGGGGGGGTTGCTCTGACTGGAGGAAGACAGAGATCTGTGTTCCTGCTTAGCAGGAACAAAAGATCTCTGTCTTCTTCCCTGTCAGAATGGAAATCTGCCTTGTTTATATAGGCAGATCGCTGTTCTGCCTCTTCCGGGAACATCCTCGCTAGCCAATCAGGCGGTGTGATCGTGACAGCTATTGAATGAAACGACATACAGGTATGTCGTTTTGCGCAATAGAGCCACACTGCCGCAGTATATACACTGTGGGCGGTCGGCAAGTGGTTATTTAAAGCAGAGTTCCACCCATTTATTTTTTGCAGCACTTCCAGGTTCGGCCGTCTAGGGGATTACGTCACAAGGCAGTTTCCATGGACTCCTGGGATATCGGCTTCATCTATCCCAGGAGTCCATGGGAAACACCTAATATTGTAATCAGCGTCGCGCAGTGACATTACTGTGCAGGCACGAGATCGGGGGGTGCATGCTGGGTAGCCAGTTGAACCGAAATTGCAGAAATAAAGACTAGCGGGCTTCAGATGCCCACAACAACCACAATGGACCATGCCTGCTTCCGAGATCAGGTTAGATTTAAACAATTTAAAACAAACAAGGAGGAAAAAATAACTGACTGTATCAAAATGTTAAAGAAGAAAAAGGAACAATGATGGGGTGTTCTATCAGAATACCGCTACCTATCAAATTCTGCAACCGGACGAGAACGACTTACTGCGTCATGCGTTCCAACATGACCACTATGCGTTCCAATAGGTTTCTTAATGTGACAGAACACGAAGCAGCGGCGGACATCTTCTTACACCCACACAAGTCTTGAATTTTACATTTATTTTACCAGTAAACTCACCGTATATACTGAAATATACTATTTCACTGCGACCGAGTGAAACAGTCTATTTCACTATATAATCTGTTTGTCGCTGAGCAGTGCGGGGTGTACCAAGATGGCCGTCGCCACCTTCTACCTGCAGGTTTCTAGCTATACTTACTAGATACAATAATAATGTAAAATTCAAGACTTGAGTGGGTGTAAAAAGATGTCTGCCTCTGCTTCATGTTCTGTCAGATTAGGAAATCAACTGGAATGCATAACGGCCATGTTGGAAGGCATGGCGCCTGCGCAGTAAATTGTTCTAGTCCCTACGTCACTTCTTGTTGCAGAATCTGATAGGTAGCGGTATTCTGATAGAACACCGAAGCATTAAATTTTTTTTAAAAAATATGATATTTGGGGACTGGAACTCCGCTTTAACATGTTGAACCATATGACAGCCATCCACAGTGACATGTGGAAGATCATCAAGATAGACTGAAAAGAATATCAGCATGGAATGTAAGAAAAGGGGAGCAGTATATAGCCCCCCTTTTATCATGGGTTGGCGGCAGGAATGGATTCATATATTCTGAGGGGATTGGGTTTAAGACCTCTGAGGTGAGGTTTATTTTCCTCAATCAGCCTTCTTCCCGCTGAAAATTTCCATCCAAAGCTACCCTGTATCCAGAGAGAACTGGCTAGTTGACCCTTCCCTGGGGTCAAGTGGCTCTTTCCCACTCATTTATCCTGCCCAAATAGTCCGCCAGAACCCCGCTTTGTGGTATTTAAGGGGCGCCTCAGTAGTAGAAATCCAATCGCTTCAGAAACAGAGCTGTGGTGTTCCCCTCCCTCCATCCCCTTGTTTGTCGCGGCCAAATTATTATGTGGTAGTGTCACCTTTGCTTATTGCTTAGGGGGACTACATTTTGTTATTATGTGTGGTTGTTGATTTTCTTCTCTATTTATTGTTGGAAAAATATTTTGGATCAAATTTGTTATTTATACAACCTGAGCCGTAGTGGCTAGGTTGTTTTGAGTGTTATGAATATTTATTATTAAAGTTGTTTATTTATTATTTGAAAAACAATAATAAACGGCCGCGGCCTTATTTATTCCAACCCAAGGTCTGGTTGTCTTTTATTGATGTATTTGAATTATTTATCTTGGGTCATGTGTTTTTAACCACTTCAGCCCCACCCACCGTACATTTACTGCAGCACTCTGCCGCTGCTGGGCAAAGCGACGTAGCCCTATGCCGCTCGCTCAGTCGCCTGTGGGGGGCGAGCGCGTGCCGCCCCCGGCGTGCTCCTGCCCCCGCTCGTTCCCTGGGGAGCCAGCGCGTGTGACCGGTGGCTCTAATGGCTGCCAGTTTCTCACGATCTCCCGCAGCAGAGGGAGAAAGACAGACGGCTGATATTATCACAGAGGCTATTATTATTAATATTAATAGACCATCACAGAGGCTATGCGATCCTGCTATATAGGATCGCATGTCTCTGTGATGATCTCACAAGCCACGCCCCCTGACAGTTAGAATCACGCCCCTAGGGACACACTTAACCCCTTGATCACCAGTAGAGTTAGCCCCTTCCCTGCCAGTGTCATTTTTACAGTAACAGTGCATACTTATAGCACTGATTACTGTAGTAACGTCACTGGTACCCTCAAAAGTGTCAACAATTTCAGTTAGGGGTCCGATCTATCCGCCGCAATGTTGCAGTCCCGCAAAAAAAATCGCAGATTGCCGCCGTTACTAGCTAAAAAAAAAACAATATAAATGACATAAATCTTTCCCGCAAGTTAGTAAACGCAATAACTTTTGCACAAACCAATCAAAATAAGCTTATTGCGATTTTTTTTTCCAAAAATATGTAGCAGAAAACAAATTAGCATATAATGTTAAAAAATTTAGATTTTTACTTTTTTTTTTTTTTTGAGAATTTCATATAAAAAAAATGAAAAATATTGGTATTTTTTCACAATTGTCGCTTTTTTTTGTTTTTAGCGCAAAAAATAAAAATCGCACAGTTGATCAAATACCACCAAAAGAAAGCTCTGTTTGTGGGAAAAAAAAGGACGTAAATTTAATTTGGGTACAGTGTCACAGGACTGCGCAATTGTCCGTTAAATTCACGCAGTGGCGAATCGCAAATTAGGGCCTGGTCATTGCGCACCCAAATCCTCCGGGGCTAAAGTGGTTAATATTATATTGTTTAATTCCAGCCTGCCATCCCATATACATTAGAGAGATAAGAAACATAGGTATAAAGAGAAGAAGAGGATGTGAACCACTCAGCGTACATTACCACAGGAAAATGTTACCCTTAGTGTCAGGTAAGTATCCCATTCATTCCATACAGCATTGAACTGACCCAGTGTGTTCATAATGCAGGCCATACTTGTGTTGATTTCCAAACGAATCCGAAATTTTGAGCGTTTTGTGAATTTTGAAATTCGACCAACCAAGCCTTCAATTTCACCTCATGTTGCTACAGCAAATAATGTTCGTGGCTGGGAATTTTCTTTTTTTGCGCTCATGCGCATTTCTTTTTTGATTATATTTCTAGCACGATTCTCCCATCATTGATTAGAAAATCATTTAAGACCAGCTCTCCCAACACTGTGCATTATTGTATTGTACAGTACAGGATTTTTTATTGTTTATTTTTTTGTGTTCTGTACTTATGCAAATTAAAAGAGAGCAAGGCTGTGGGAGGAGTTCAGCAAGCCCCACCCACTACAAGCTGCATCAAGAAAACGACAGGAGGGGGTGGAGACAAGACCAGATGCCATGGACAAGGAGAGAGAGCAGCAGTGACCAGTCTTTATTACAGGAAGCTCCTGCACTAGATTACTGCATGGATCTGGAGGAAATACACAAAGCACACTTATGCCTCGTTTCCACTGAGCGGTACAGTTCGGTTCAGTACGGTACACAATTTTTGCCGTTTCCATTGCCAAAAGTTGTGAATGGTACCCTAATTCTGAACCGCACCACTTTTTTGGGACCCTTTCGTTGGGGTACCAAGCACATAAGTACCGTACCAAAAGGGTGGAGCTACACTGTTGAGGTACTGTTGAGCTGAGGTACTGTTGGCGGTGGAAACGCAACCCTGATCAAGGTGTACGATTCCGAACCGTACTGAACTGTTCCGAACCGAGCCGCACTGCTCAGTGCAAAACGAGGCACAAGACTCAAATAAGAATACACGACTCTTGTATTTACATAGAGTTGCTTTACCACTTAAGGACCGAAAGGTTTTACCCCCTTAATTTGGTCATCAGATATCGGTATCGGCCGATATCTGATGATATTTTCGGACATTAAAATTTTTTTTTTTTTTTTTAATGTCTACAGGTACTGTGTTGGAGGGATCTGGGGGTCTAACAGACCCCACACCCCTTCTCTGCACTCTGCCAAGTTTGGCTGTTTTGAATGCAGTAAGATTTAAAATTCAGCGCCACCAGTACCCAGAAGTGATGTCATGACATGACATCACTTCCAGGTACTCGGCGGCGCCAAATTCAAAGAAATGGAGACTCGGTCAGACGGCGGCGGTGCAGATGGAGACCCGTTCAGGCGGCGGCGGTGAAGGTAGGGTTCCCGGGTCTCCTGGTGGGACAGGAGACCCGGGCAAGCCGCGGAAGGCGGCGGGAGGGGCAGATGTCCCCTCCCGCTCCTTGGAATGACAGCCCAGCGGCTTCTCAGCCACATCGGTTGTCATTACAAGACAGCCGACCGTCGGCTATGGACACCGGTACCGGGGTAATGCCTCTAGCTGCAGGCATCACCCCGGTACAAGAACTTTCCCTAAATATCGGCAATATCGGTAAATCAAAAGGCCGATTCCGATATATAGGGGAAAGTGCATATCGTCCCGTGATATATCGGCTTTCCCGATAATCAGTCGATCCCTAATTCCCAATAAAAAAAATTAAAAAATCTAATTTTTTCATCAATTTAGGCCAATATGTATTCTGCTACATATTTTTGGTAAAAAATCCCAATAAGCCTATATAGATTGGTTTGCGCAAAAGTTATCTCGTCTACAAACTATGGGATTGATTTATGTCATTTGTTATTTATTTTTACTAATAATAGCGGCGATCAGCGATTTGTAGTGGGACTGCAACATTGCAGTAGACAGATCGGACACCTAACTTTTGAGGGGACCAGGACATTACTACAGTAATCAGTGCTGAAAATATGCACTGTTACTGTACTAATGACACTGGCAGGGAAGGGGCTAACACCAGGGGCGATCAAAGGGTTTAATGTGTGCTTAGGGGGTGCTTTCTAACTGTGTGGGGGTGGACTCAGTAGATGAAGACAGAGATCCATGTTCCTAAATAAGAGGAACACAGGATCTCTGTGTTCATCACTGACAGAACAGCAGTCTGCTTTGTTTACATTGGCAGTACAGAATTCTGTCTCAAAGGGAAGCGATTGTAGGTGGCCGATGGACGCCGATGACTGGCTCCCCCTCTGGCCAATTGGTGCGTGTGCGCGCCTCTAGCGCCGGGCACGCATGCCCCCACTAACTGTTACACAAAGCAGCGTACAGGTACGTCATTTTGCGTAGCAGAGCCGACCTGCCGCGGTAAAACTACAGTGGCTAATCGTCAAGTGGTTAAACTGTATAGAAAAGCTTTTAAAGGAACATAAAGAGTGGGCCCAGGATGGCTGCATCATACACAGAAGGATTATCACTGCTCAGAATTGCGGTGTTAGAAAACAGTTCACCTGCTGTCACTTCCAATGAGTCATCGCAGCTTCCATCGCACACATATTTCAGCTCTAGAAACAGGGTGCTTTATGAAAGATTTAGTACTCAATAAAACGTCATTCTGAAATCGCTGCTGCACAAATCTAACAGTTAGATAACAGTCCTGAGTCATCAGAGTCGGTACCAGTCAAGGAATCTGTTCTTGCATAAAGTAAATGAAGAATGAGTCCTTGAAACGCAGACCTACTTGCCATACTCTGCGTCCGCGAATGAAATATTTAGCTCTCAGCGCGGGAAGGACAAAGAACAATCGATGTACACTCTCAGACGTTGCTAATGGCTAGCGAGCTGCTTCCATTTCCAGGGGCACTTAACGGATTTCAATATTTGCCCCTGGGAATGCCCCTGGTATTCATTATTGATCATCTACATTATAAAACCTGTTAAAGATGAACTTCAGGAATTTTTTTTTTAAATACTTGAAGTTAAAATATTCACCTTTTTAGAAACAACGAAAAAGCGAGCTAACACTGAACACCTTCCCCACTCTCATCCGGTCCCCACTGTACTTACCTCCGTGGGTGATAAGCTGTCAGTGCCCACACAGCCAGTTTAGTGGTCCAGAGATTGGAAATCCCTGCTCTTCTCCTGTTTCATTCTGCAGGGCTTCCAGGACAGATCAGAGTGATTCTGATTGGTTAATGCCAGCACAGAGCATTGCTGTCTCAGAAGCACTGCAGAAAGAAGGGGGAGAGGAGCGGGGATTTTAAATTAAGCACTGCTTCGCTGACTGCATGGGCACTGAGTCCCGGTGTTCCGTGAAATAACCATACCCGTGAGAAAACCATACCCTCGTCACTTCCGGTTCCGCTACGGAGGGTATGGATTTCTCACGGTAGTTAAACTTGCGGCGGGTACATTAAAACACTTCGGGTGCAACATAAATCATCTCCTCTCCTATCGCTGTAACATCCCTCATCTCCGGTAATAAATATAAAAGCGGATCACGGAGCCGCGATCGCCGTCACATTTACGTCTCATACACCCGCCGCCGCTTTTATATTTATTACCGGAGATGAGGGAAGTTACAGCGATAGGAGAGGAGATGATTTATGTTGCACCCGAAGTGTTTTAATGTACCCGCCGCAAGTTTAACATTAGAAACAGTGCCGTGATAATTTCATGCCCACCGAGCATGCGCACTTCTCAAATTCTTTCTTCTTCAATTAGGTATCCGGGGCTCTGAGCATGCGCATTACTGCGCTGCTCAGCTGTTTCAGACCGGAAGTGGCGAGGGTATGGTTTCTTCACGGGGTATGGTTTTTTAACGTTACACCGGTTCACATATATGCGATGCGGGAACCCTGTAAATCCACTGCGGATTCCCGCATCGCATTCAAATCGCAGGCAGTTCACACTGCCATATGCGAATCGCTGGGGGTAGCAATACAAAGATAGCGAAACCCCCAGATCAGTTTGCATATCGCAGTGCGAACTATCATTTTGGACATGAATCGGATTGCATAGGTGTGAACCACCATGCAATCTGATTCTGCTGTGGACCCAAAAGAGGGTCCTGTGCGTGTTGTGTCTGAATGCGATGCAAACTCAGCCATACAATCTGTATCAGACATTGCATGTGATTTTCAGAGCAGTGCACTCCCAATCACATGCAATGTCTGTCAACGCACTAATGTGAACTGGGACTAAGGGATCTTTCACACGGGCGGTCCGATCAGATCCGCCTGTCAGTTTTTTAGGCAGATCTGATCGGATCCTCCATGCATCCTTACTGTGTACTCTGTATGTAGCACACTCCTCACCCGTATCCGATCCTGTCCGTGAAATCTGGACAAATGGAAACCCTATTTTTCCATCCGTTCAGGTATCGGATCGGATCGGATGAGAGCGGACAGGCAGTCCGCTCTCATCCGATCCCCCATAGAGAGCAGCGGGGGCTGTGACACCTCCCTCTCCGCACTGCAAGCGGAGATGGAGCTGTCATCCGCCGGCTCAGCGGGGATCGCGGATCGATCCCCGCTGAGCAGCACGGATTTGCCTACGGAGGCGGACCGTGTGAAAGAGCCCTAAGGAGGGACGGGAAGTTATCCACGATAATGCAAACAGTAAGCAGCCAAAAATACAAAGGACGGTTGCAAAGGTGGACAGAGTGCGAACCCTTGTAGGCTCAGATCGCAGTGCGGCAGATTTTTAGATAAGGACATCAGAGGGCGCATCTGAGTGTGTCAGTATAAAAACAACGTTATTCACATGACAATTGGCAACTTACAAGACAATGTAGTGCACACTAGTCAAACACAAGGCCCACAGGCCGAATCCGGCCCACCAGGACATTTCATGTGGCCCTCGCACCAAAATCTTTTTTTCAGCCTCCACCTCTGGTTTTCGCACTCACTACTATCAGAAGCCTTCTGTGTTTACAAGAACGGCTTTCCTTTCAGCAGGTCTCACAGATCCCTGCCTGCCCTGCAGGTGCCGTGTGGTCAAAGGTGGGATGGGGCATCATGTGGTAAGCTGTGATCCCTATCTGTGCCTGGGTGCACAGCCTGTGAAAAAGAGCTGAACTCTGCATACTGTACATAGCACACCCCTGAACTGTGCGCTCTGTATGTAGCACACTCCTCAACCCTGCAGTCTGTACATAACACATCTCTAAGCTCTGCATTCTGTACGTAGCGCATCACTGAACTCTGCACACTGTGCATAGCACACCCCTAAACTATGTATTCTGTATGTAGCGCACTCCTCAACCCTGAAGTCTGTACACAGCACACTCCTGAACTCTGCACTCTATACATAGCACACTCCTGAACTCTGCACTCTGTACATAGCGAATCCCTGAACTCCACATGTTACGCACTCCTGGTATTTAGTACCCCTTTAAGATCCTCCCACTGTTACTGCAATTTAACCATAGTCACCGTTCGATGCAAATGGCCCTTTATAGGCAACCATAATGCTAATACAGACCATGATGAAATTGAATTTGAGACCCTTGATAAAGTGATATTAGGCATATACAGGTAGAAATGTCATTCAGGATCAGCTTCCAAGATGGACCTTCGCAGAACAGGAGAACCTTCCTTGGGAGGGATTCCGGCACCCGTTACTGTAATGCAAATGAGACACCGCTGGGGCAGCAGACTAGATGTAGCAAGGGGTGAATGAAAAGCAAGTTGCTATGTAAATAGCAACTCACAGAAGTAAAGTGTTAGGAGCCTTATAACATGTGGGTCTTCCGCTACATGTAGGTCCAATCGTCCATTAATCAACGAGAGTCACCATAAAATCTGGACGTTATTGGACTATCGGACCCACGTGAAGTGGAAGGCCCACGTCATAAGGGTCATACACAGTATTGGAAATTAACAATAGGAGATCTTAGCACCTCTTATTTGTGCACTCTGCTTTGTATTATATTTGTATACAGGGGAGACTTGTCCTCTCCATGTATAAAGGGGAGACTTGTCCTCTCCATGTATAAAGGGGAGACTTGTCCTCTCCATGTATACAGGGGAGACTTGTCCTCTCCATGTATAAAGGGGAGACTTGTCCTCTCCATGTATAAAGGGGAGACTTGTCCTCTCCATGTATAAAGGGAAGACTTGTCCTCTCCATGTATAAAGGGGAGACTTGTCCTCTCCATGTATACAGGGGAGACTTGTCCTCTCCATGTATACAGGGGAGACTTGTCCTCTCCATGTATAAAGGGGAGACTTGTCTTCTCCATGTATACAGGGGAGACTTGTCCTCTCCATGTATAAAGGGGAGATTTGTCCTCTCCATGTATACAGGGGAGACTTGTCCTCTCCATGTATAAAGGGGAGAATTGTCCTCTCCATGTATACAGGGGAGACTTGTCCTCTCCATGTATAAAGGGGAGAATTGTCCTCTCCATGTATACAGGGGAGACTTGTCCTCTCCATGTATAAAGGGGAGACTTGTCCTCTCCATGTATACAGGGGAGATTTGTCCTCTCCATGTATACAGGGGAGACTTGTCCTCTCCATGTATAAAGGGGAGAATTGTCCTCTCCATGTATACAGGGGAGACTTGTCCTCTCCATGTATAAAGGGGAGAATTGTCCTCTCCATGTATACAGGGGAGACTTGTCCTCTCCATGTATAAAGGGGAGACTTGTCCTCTCCATGTATAAAGGGGAGATTTGTCCTCTCCATGTATACAGGGGAGACTTGTCCTCTCCATGTATAAAGGGGAGATTTGTCCTCTCCATGTACCCTGATAATCACCGTCACCAGGACTGAAATGCAAGCGAAAAATTGAAATTCTGAGCTGTAGGAAAAAATCTTTCTATTGTGACCCTTGTTCCAGTGACAACTCTATAAGCCTCATCCACACAGGATGTTTTTTTTTCCTCCCCTGGACGCCTTTGTTCCGGGGAGGAAAAGGCAGCTGAAAAAAACGCACTTAAAGCCATGTTTTGCATGCGCATTATGCATATAGTGTGCTTAGAATTAATCCACAAAATGTTACATCACAATAACATGGGTATGTGCAAAAAATGAATAAAGTGCAAATATAGTATGTGCAAAATACAGACAATGTACTACTCAGAAACATCACAATAAATGATGAGATGAAGAAAGTGTCAGAAAGCTCTAACACATAAGGTGCTTCATCATGACTGTATGAATCTGCAAAAATATATAATGAATATATATAATATAACATAATATAATATAATATATATAAAATGCAAATGCAAAATAAAGACAATGTGCTGCCAATACACATCAAAAAAAGAACATTCTTTTTTATGTGTATTGGCAGCACATTGTCTGTATTTTGCATTTGCATTTTATATATATTATATTATATATTTTTGCACAGAAACATACAGTCGTGATGAAGCACCTGATGTGTTAGAGCTTTCTGACACTTTCTTCATTTCATCATTTATTGTGAGTATTATATTTATTTGCACTTTATTCATTTTTTGCACATACCTATGTTATTGTGATGTAACATTTTATGTGTTAGAGCCTTCTGACACTTTCTTCATAGCGCGGCACTTGTTTTTTGATTTTAGTTGTTTTTACAATATTGTTGTATTGTAGTGTCAGCAGCTACTTTTGCAGACAGTGGCACAGTCATTTTACACCTATCAAACTTGTTTGGAATTAATGCATTCTATTTGCAAGAATATTTTTATTTTTATTTTGACCATTAGAATGCATTAATAAGCAGAGTGCGCTAGCATTAATGTACGTTTATGCCTGTAAACACCTCTAAATGCCTATGTGTGTATGGACACATAGGCTAACACCTGTACAGGTCAAACGCCTGTAAAAGCGGAATTTTTGATGTCCTGTGTATGAGACCTAAGAGGGAATTTCCCTGACTTTGGAAATTTCCTGTCATTTCCTCCATACAGTATAGTTCAACTGCTAGATACAGTGGGGAAAATATTTACTTGATTCCCTGCAGATTTTGTAAGTTTGCCCACTTACAAAGAAATTAGGCGTCTATAATTTTTTTATCATAGCTGTATTTTAAAGGATAGAGACAGAATATCAACCAAAAATCCAGAAAAAAACACAAAATAAATGCTATAAATTAGGTTGCAGTTCAGTGAGTAAAATAAGTATTTGATCCCCAAGCAAAACAAGACTTAGTACTTGGTGGAAAAACCCTTGTTGGCAAGCACAGAGGTAAGATGTTTCTTGTAGTTGGTTACCAGGTTTGCACACATTTCAGGAGGGATTTTGGTCCACTCTTCTTTACAGATCTTCTCTAAATCCTTAAGGTTTCTTGGCAATTCGAAGTTTCAGCCTCCTCCACACATTTTCTATAGGATTAGGGTCTGGAGACTGGCTAGGTCACTCCATGACCTTAATGTGCTTCTTCTTGAGCCACTCCTTTGTTGCCTTGGCAGTATGTTTTGGGTCATTGTCATGCTGGAAGACCCATCTATGACCCATCTTTAGTCTTCTGGCTAAGAGAAGAAGGTTCTCATCCAACATTTTACAATACATGGTCCATTGGTCTGTATCATTTAAAATACAACTATTATAAAAAAAATTATAGACCCTTCATTACTTTGTAAGTGGGCAAACTTACAAAATCCTCTTCTTCTAGGGTTCCCTGCCGATGCTCAAGGCCCCTCCTCTTCATCCGGTGCCCCCACAAGAAGCCGCTTTCCATGGGGCACCCTTGCGGCCTTGCTCCCAAGGACTCACTCACCCTCACACCCCCCCCCGTGTCACAGCTTTTGAGTGACAGCAGCGGGAGCCGATGGCTCCCACTGCTATCAATCTGTCCAATGAGGAGAGTGACTGAGGCTGAAGCAGCTGCACTCATGCACATCGCTGCATTGGATCGGGCTCAGGTAAGAAAAAGAGGGGGGGCTGCCGCACAGAAGGATTTTCACCTTAATGCAGGGCTCGACAAACCCCAGGCGCCAGGTCGCATTGACGACTAGATTTAGCGACCTGGCGCCTGGGGTGCCCTGCAGGAGGTGTCCTGTGCCCCCACAAGCAGCCGCTTTCCATGGGGCACCCTTGCGGCCTCGCTCCCAAGGACTCACTCACCCTCACCCCCCCCCCCCCGTGTCACAGCTTTTGAGTGACGGCAGCGGAAGCCAATGGCTCCCACTGCTATCAATATATCCAATGAGGAGAGTTACAGCGGCTGGAGCAGCAGCACTCATGCACATTGCTGCATTGGATCGGGCTCAGGTAAGAAAAAGAGTGGGGAGCTGCAGCACAGAAGGATTTTCACCTTAATGCAGGGCTCGGCAAACCCCAGGCGCCAGGTCGCATTGACGACTAGAATTAGAGACCTGGCGCCTGGGGTGCCCTGCAGGAGGTGTCCTGTCCCTTTTGCGCCCCCCCCTCCTCCTCCCGAGTGCACGGACTACCGCGCCGTCCGAAAATTGAGGCTCCGGCTTTTCGGCCTTCTTCTGTGAGATGAGAGAGGCTTCCAACGGGGAACTGGCACCCTCTTGTGGTGGCCGGGAGTTTCACAAGCAGTCACTAATGACTGTTTCCACTGCCTGTTCTCAATGCCTGCTCATCTCCTTCCCAAGAGGAGATGAGATGGAAGTTTTTGCAGGCTTCATCTCCCTGTCCACTTACCTTTGTTTAAAGGTAGGTGGACAGGGAGTGTGGTTATTATTATTTATTTATTTTTTAAATTATTTAAAAACTAATAATAATTTTTCTTTTTTTTTTCAATTATTGAAAAATATATATATATTTTTTTTTATCATCTCCCTGCCATGCGACAGCCACACAGCCGAAGGCCCCTTTCACACGGGCTGTCTGATCAGGTCCACTTGTCAGTTTCTCAGGGAGACCTGATTGGACCCTTCAGTCTCCTCTATGGAGCGGTAATCTGCCGCCATCTGATCCTGTCCGCCAAAAACAGACGGATGGTGGTTCTATTTTCTATCCATCCCGTGGATCGGATCAGATGGCATCGGATGGAAACAGACAGACAGTCTGTTTCCATCCGATTGCCCTATAGAGGGGAGCGGGGTTCTAGTCGTATTTATGTGTAAATTTAGTATCAGTTTTTATTAAAATAAAGCTTGGTTGTTAGTTTAAAAAAAAAAAAAAAACTGGCTCCTAACTTTTTTAGCTGGCTCCTAGATTTCAGGCAAATTTGTCAAGCCCTGCCTTAACGCATAGAATGCATTAAAGTGAAAAACTTTGAGGCTTTACAACCACTTTGAATGCGGAGTTCCAGCCATTTTGTGTTTATTAAAAGTCAGCAGGTACAAAAAGTGTACACACTCACCTGTCCCACGACCCAGCGATGTGACTGGCGGGAGCCTCGGATCTCTCCCTCTTCTACCCAAGGCACCGGCATCACAAGTGTGGGTTCCCAGCTGTGACAGCTTTTGGCTTCACAGCCAGGTGCGCTGTGCTTCCTTGGTGGCCGGGCTATCTTCTGGGACCTGTGACATGTCCCAGAAGATTGTAGGGAGGGAGGAGGAGAGGTGAACTTCCACTCAAGCAGCCTAGGTGGCCCAAGCGGAAGTTGGAGCGGGTACCTGTCAAAACTAGGTACCTGCTCCCCACCAATAAAATGACATGCCAAATGTGGCATGTCAGGGGGTCAGGAGCACTTAAAGAGGAAGTTCCACTTTTGGGTGGAACTCCGCTTTAATTTCATTTTCCTAATTCGCAGGATTTAAATATAGGTCTGATTAAAGTTTGCATTTCGGAAAAGCAATATTTATTATGCCAAAATACCATTTATATTCTAATTTAACAAACATGTCATAATTAATTATATGGTAATCCGCGGTCCTATGAGAAAGTATAGTGCGTGATATGCATAAATAAACCGACTCAGAATAAAGCGCCCCAGGAGACAAATTTAAAATGTTGAAAGCTATGGATTTGTTAGCGGATCAGTGGCAAGTTCGGTCATTTCAGCCATGGTTCCATTTTTTATGGTACAAAAACATTCACCTGCTAAGCAGGAAAACCAAAATAAATCCTGAGGTCCCCTCTCTGTAAAGAGAACCTGAGCTTTTAGTAATTTGCAGGATGTCACAGCTGTTCTCTTGTTAAAATAATACTAGAACATCTGTAAAGCTAATCATCTAGGTTCAATTTTTCCTGAACCACCGACACACTGCAAGTGTTCAGATAGGTGAATCCGATTTCACATGTTGCATACTTATTGGGAGTCAACCATTCAGAAAGTATGGACAGCCAGACAACTAGGTCCTGCTGACAGTTCAGCTCTCTGGTACTGACCTTTTTGTATAAGCTTTTCATTGGCCATAGAGCCCCGCTTTAATTTTCAGTGAGTGGGTAAGTGACCTGAGGGTATACGTTGGCACCCATATACTGTAAGTTCCCCTCCGCTGTTTCTTTTGTTTTTTTGTAGTGCAAAGGCCTGCTTGATTGCATACAAATTAAAAGTGCTTGGGTTTGATCTTATATCATATGGTTTTGGTAAATCTAAAGGAAAATTGTACAAGAAGATTGTATAATGTATGGCCAGCCCAAGGCATAAACTACAGCATGGTGCCATTTATCTTTAATGTATACCCCCAACATGCCAGCGTTGTAGCACACCTCAGTGCACAAATATGATCCATCTGTGCATTGTGTTGAAGTATAAAAAAAGAGTGTGCGAGCCCTAAAAAGACTACTTTGGTATATTGAATCTCATTCAAAATTGTCACATAGCACAACACAAGTTAACCACTTGCCGACTGCCGCACGACTATTTACGTCGGCAGTCAGCCCCTCACAGGCTGAGTGACGTAGATCTACGTCGCTAGCCTGCGAGGGTCTAGGGAGCGAGCGCGCGCCCCCAGGGGCGCGCTCCCGCGTGGTCACGGACCCCCCCCCCCCCCGCGCGTGTGACTGGCGGACCCGATGTCACTCGGCGATCGTCGCTGCAGAGGGAGAAAGGCAGGCGGCTGATGTAAACAAGCCGCCTGTCATTCTCCCCTGTGTAGAAACAGTGATCATACGGTTCTACTATGTAGGACCGTTGATCACTGTTCCTATAGCTCAAGCCACAGCCAATCACAGTTAGAATCACGCCCCTAGGGACACACACCCCCCCTCCCTCTCAAAAAAAGTTAACCCCTTCACTGCCAGTGTAATTTTACAGTAACAGTGCATATGTATAGCACTGATCACTGTAGAAATGTCACTGGTAACCCCAAAAGTGTAAAAAATGTCAGTCAAGGGTCCGATCTGTCCGCCGCAATGTCGCAGTACCGCAAAAAAACGCAGATCGCCGCCATTACACGTTAAAAAAAAAAAACAACAAAAATGACAAAAAACTTTCCCTTTGTTAGTAAACGCGATAACTTTTGCGCAAACCAATAAAAATACGCTTTTTGCGATTTTTTTTTACCAAACATATGTACCATAAAACAAATTGGCTGAAAATGTTAAAAAATTTTGATTTTTACATTTTTTTGGGGAATTTCATATAAAAAAATTTGAAAAATATTGCTATTTTTGCAAAATTGACGCTCTTTTTTTGTTTATAGCGCATGATCAAAAAATCGCACAGGTGATCAAATACCACCAAAAGAAAGCTCTGTTTGTGGGAAAAAAAAGATGTCAAATTAGTTTAGGTGCAGCGTCATACGACCGCGCAATTGTCCATTAAAGTCACGCAGTGCCGAATCGCAAAATAGGCCCTGGTCAGGAAGGGGGTAAAATCTTCCGGGGCTTAAGTGGTTAAAGAGGTTGTAAACCTCAGAATTTTTTTTTTTTTTTTCAAAAAGTACACCTGAAAGACAAACACATAATGAGCTAGTATGCATCGCATACTAGCTCATTATGATATACTTACCTTAGAACGAAGCCCCGAAGCGCCGACCGCTCACTTCTCCCATGGGTGACATGTTCTGTCACCCTTCTTCCGGGTTCGCGGCATCCGGCCATCTGATTGGCTGGACCCGCGATTACGTCACTCCCGCGCATGCGTGCGGGAGCCGACGGTCACAGCACGGGGCTCTGAAGGAACGGCACCAGCGGCCGTTCCTTCAGAGCGCATGCGCCAGTGATGTCACTGGCTGCATTTAAGGTAAATATCTCCTAAACGGTACATGTTTAGGAGATATTTACAGTACCTATAGGTAAGCCTTATCATAGGCTTACCTATAGGTACAACGTGCAGAGGAGGGTTTACTTCCTCTTTAATGTGTGCTCCTTACCACACTGTAGAGGTGCAAATCTAGCCTAAGAGCCAGTCAGAGTGTTTCTATTTCAATATTTTTATTGAAGCATTTTCACAAAAGAGAATACAAAAGTTACGACAAGGAATGACAATCTTCAACAATGTAAAATACATACAGAATGGGTAGTAGTTCAAAAAAAAAAAAAAAAATTTGCATAAAAGAGCATAGAATAGGTGTTCTCCCCGTACGGGCCACCAAGAAAAAAAAAAAAAGAAAAGGTGTTCTTTAAAAAAAAAAAGGGGAAACTTCACAATCAGAATAAAATGCACTGTCCGTGTGGGGTAACCCCAAGTCTTGTTGAAAACACTATAATGTCTCGTTTCCACTGAGTGGTACGGTTCGGTTCGGTACGGTACGCTATTTATGCCATTTCCATTATGAATGGTACCCTAATTCCGAACCGTACCGTACCACTTTTTTGGTACCCTTTCGTTGGGGTACCAAGCACATTAGTACCGTACCAACAGGGTGGAGCTACACTTTGCAGAACTTTGATTGGTTGACAGAGAATCGTCTGTCACAGCTTTCCTGCTACACCACGCCTATCATGAAAGGGTACTATTGGCAGTGGAAACGCAATGTGTACCGTACCGAACCGAACCGTACCGTACCACTCAGTGGAAACAAGGTATTAGTGGTGCATTAACACAGCACATCTCAGGCCTACACTAGGGGACAGAGCAACTACATACAGTATTGCACTTCCAAACTTATGGTTAGTTCGTAGACCACAGTGGCTTGGAAATACACCTGGTATAAACTGTATTTATTCATAGAAGGTGGGCTATACAACCAAGGGAGGGAAGCTGCACCCCTCACACACAAATGAGCCTTCACCCTGAGTTAGCAGTAGCTTCTCTAAATTTAAAGGAATAGGTGAGAAGACCTAAGAGATATAATAGCAAAGACTGAGAAGGAAAAGAGGGGGGGTGTTAAGAGGGAAAGTAAGACCCCGCACTCCAACTCCCACCGTCCTGAAATTATCTTAATACGGTATAGATCTTGGATCTCCATTCAGGTACCTGACCCTTGGGTCCCACACTTTCTCAAACATCTTCGATTTGTCATACAGGATCGCTGACATACGCTCGTTAATCATATTCCAGGAATGTTCAAACTTGAGCTGATCGAATGGCAAGACAGCCGACTTCCAAGATATTGTGATAATAATTTTTGCTGTTATGAATATAAAGGCTATGAGACGTTTCTGCAGTCTCGAAGCTGACTCTACAGCCCAGCAGAGCTCGTCTCGGGGATTTGGCAAGGTTAACCTGGGTGAGGGTGTAGATGAAATTTTTACACCCTAATCCAGAAACTCCTCACCTTAGGACACTGCCACCATATGTGTACAGCCGCGAAAAGACAAAGGAGAACCTCCCGGAAAATAGGCTGCCAGCTTTGCTGGTACCATGTACCATCTCAATAGCACTTTGTAATTTGCTTCGATAATAGATGTATTAATGAGAGACTTTGACCAATCAGAGTGTTTGATCATATTTGTCAGTACAGCCTTTTCAAGGTGTCACATGTTTACTGTTTTATTACAGCAAAACATCAATCAAGAACCAGTTTATGATTATAGTAAAATTTTATTTGATTGACTGCCTATACATATTCCAAAAGACTGATTTAACCACCTGCTGACTGCCCACCACACTTGTACTGTGGCAGGTTGGCTCTAATGTTTGAAACAACGTACCTGTACGTCATTACATGCAATAGACACTGGGGGTGTGTGCGCGCCGCAGGAGGCATAATTGCGCGCTGATTGGACACAGGGGATGCCAATCAGCAATCGTTCCCGGCAAAGGCAGAACTGAGCAGGAGCAGGAAGCAGGAACACCAATCTCTGTCTTCACCCAGTCAGCGCAACCCCCACACAGTAAGCGAGCACCAGCTAGGCACACAGTTAACCCTTTGATCGTCCCTGAAGTTAACCCGTTCCCTGCCAGTGTCATTAGTACAGTAACAGTGCATATTTTTTAGCACCGATCACAGTAATAATGTCATCGGTTCCCAAAAATTGTCAAAAGTGTCAGTTAGATGTCCGATTTGTCTGCTGCAATGTTGCAGTGCCGCTAAAAATCGTTGATCACCGCCATTACTAGTAAAAAATAAATAAATAAATAAACAAAAATGTCATAAAAATATTCCATAGTTTGTAGACGCAATAACTTTTGTGTAAACCAATCAATATATGCTTATTGGGATTTTTTTTTTACCAAAAAAACTGTAGCAGAATGTATATTGGCCTAAATTGATGAAGAAATTGGATTTTTTACATTTTTTTATTGGATTTGTTTAATAGCAGAAAGTAAAAAATATTGTGTTTATTTTTTTTTTTTTAATTGTTGCTCTTTTTTTGCATATAGTGAAAAAAATAAAAACCGCAGAGGTGATCAAAGACTACCAAAAGAAAGCTTCATGTGTGGGTGGACAAAAAGGACATATGTTTTATCTGGGTACAGCGTTGCACGACCGCGCAATTATCAGTTAAAGTAACGCAGTGCTGTATCGCAAAAAAAAGCCTGATCATTAAGGGGGTAAAACCTTCTGGGGCTGAAGTGGCTTAAAAATCAACATAATACCACACGTGTCCCAAAGCCAACGAAAAGGAAGAATATATTCAAACCTGCCCAATCTTTCTATGAGTCGACCTAAAAAGAGGGATAGAAATCAATCAACAGCGGCCTACACAAGGTAATATAGTCAGATTATTAATCAGACCGAAATGTTTGTGCATCTGCCTATGTACATGGGCTGGAGCTTTCACACTACACCATGACAGCCTTGCACACAGGAGTATTAGATGTGAAAAAGGACTGCGGAGATAATGAGCACATATGCTGCATCCTGCTTTTGTTTCAGTGCGATGCAAAGCTAAGCAAATGCCAATTCCCCTGGAGAAGCCGCTGCTCATCAGGAGCTCAAGCCAAGCACCCCCTCATGGCGTTCATGTGTACAAGCCCTGTGTGAGTTTTCTTATTATTCACAGACCGCGAGGTTGTTTGAGGGATCGCAGTCCTCTGGAGGTCGCTTATACAAAACTGGGCTGATTAAAATACAACTGCAGGTAATAATAAAAAAAAAAAGAAAACTTGAGGACAATTTATTTAAAATAAGAAAATATAACAATAACTGCATGACTTTAAAGGGGATTTAAACTTAACCACTTGCCTACTCGGCACTTTCACCCCCTTCTTGCCCAGGCCAATTTTCTGCTTTCAGTGCTGTCACACTTTGAATGACAATTGCCTGGTCATGCAACACCGTACCTAATGAGATTTTTATCATTTTGTGAGACAAATCGAGCTTTCCTTTGGTGATATTTAATCACCACTGTGTTTTTATTTTTGCTAAAAAAAATGAAAAAAGACAGAATTTTTCTTTGTTTCTGTTATAAAATTGAGCAAATAAGTAATTTTTCTCTTTCACTGATGTGCGCTGATAGACTGCACTGATGAGCAACAGTAAGGCGGCACTGATGAGGCTGTACTGATGGGTACTGATTAGGCCGCACTGATGAGGCTGCACTGATATGTGGTGCTGATAGGCACTGATAGACGGCACTGATGTGCACTGATAGGCAGCACTGATGGGCACTGATGTGCACTGATAGGGGGCACTGATGTGCACTGATAGACAGCACTGATGGGCACTGATATGCAGCACTGATTAGGAGGTACTGATGGGCACTGATATGCAGCACTGATTAGGAGGTACTGATCGGCACTGATAGGCTGCATTGATTGGCACTGTTGGGGCTGCACTAATAATCAGTGCCCTGATTATCAGTATACAAGTGCCCTGTCAGAACTGCTGGTTACCAGCTCGCCTTTCCACACGCTAAGCAGGAGAAAAAAAGTAAGATCCTTAGTAAAAGCAGCACATATCACACACATTACACATAGTTAGGCACACATTTAACCGTTTGACCACCCTACATGTTAACCCCTTCCTACCCAGTGTCATTACTACAGTGCATATTATTAACACTGATCACTGTATTAATGTCACTGGTTATGTCCGTGTCAGTTAGTCAGTTCCCCGTTGTGTCAGTTAGTGTCAAATTGTCCTCTGCACTATCGCAGTCCCATTATAATACTCTGATTACTGCCATTAGTAGTATTAAAAAATAAAAAAAAAATCCAGTATACAGTATCTCACAAAAGTGAGTACACCCCTCACATTTTTGTAAATATTTTATTATATCTTTTCATGTGACAACACTGAAAAAATTACACTTTGCTACAATGTAAAGTAGTGAGTGTACAGCTTGTATAACAGTGTCAATTTTCTGTCCCCTCAAAATAACTCAGTACACAGCCATTAATGTCTAGACCGCTGACAACATAAGTGAGTACACCACTAAGTGAAAATGTCCAAATTGGGCCCAAAGTGTCAAAATTTTGGGTGGCCACCATTATTTACCAGCACTGCCTTAACCCTCTTGTGCATGGAGTTCACCAGACCTTCACAGGTTGCCACTGGAGTCCTCCTCCACTCCTCCATGATGATATTACGGAGCTGGTGGATGTTAGAGGACCTTGCGCTCCTCCACCTTCCATTTGAGGATGCCCCAAAGATGCGCAATAGGGTTTAGGTCTGGAGACATGCTTGGCCAGTCCATCATCTTTAACCTCAGCTTCTTTAGCAAGCCAGTGGTCGTCTAGGAGGTGTGTTCTTAGTCGTTATTATGTTTGAAAAAAGCCCTGTGGCCCAGTTTTCGAAGTAAGGGGATCATGCTCTGCTTCAGTATGTCACAATATATGTTGGCATTCATGGTTCCCTAAATGAACTGTAGCTCCCAGTGACGGCAGCATTTATGCAGCCCCAGATCATGACACTCCCACCACCATGCTTGACTGTAGGCAAGACACACTTGTCTTTGTACTCCTCACCTGGTTGCGTCACACACGCTTGACACCATCTGAACCAAAAAACGTTATCTTGGTCTCATCAGACCACAGAACATGGTTCCAGTAATCCATGCACTTAGTCTGCTTGTCTTCAGCAAACTGTTTGCAGGTTTTCTTGTGCATCATCTTTAGAAGAGGCTTCCTTCTGGGACGACAACCATGCAGACCAATTTAATGCAGTGTGTGGCGTATGGCCTGAGCACTGACAGGCTGACCCCACCCCTTCAACCTCTGCAGCAATGCTGGCAGCACTCATACATCTATTTCCCAAAGACAACCTCAACCTCTGGATGTGACACTGAGCACGTGCACTTCTTTTGTCGACCATGGTGCGGCCTGTTCTGCGTGGAACCTGTCCTGTTAAACCACTGTTTGGCCTTGGCCATTGTGCTGCAGGGTCTTGGCACTCTTCTTATAGCCTATGTCATCTTTATGTAGAGCAACAATTCTTTTTTTCAGATCCTCAGAGAGTTCTTTGCCATGAGGTGCCATGTTGAACTTCCAGTGACCAGTATGAGAGAGAGAGAAATAACACCAAATTTAACACACCTGCTCCCCATTCACACCTGAGACCTTGTAACACTAACGAGTCACATGACACCGGGGAGGGAAAATGGCTAATTGGGCCTAATTTGGACATCTTCACTGTTTGCTGCCAGCGGTTTAGACATTAATGGCTGTGTGTTGAGTTATTTTGAGGGGACAGCAAATTTACACTGTTATACAAGCTGTACACTCACTACTTTACATTGTAGCAAAGTGTCATTTCTTCAGTGTTGTCACATGAAAAGATATAATAAAATATTTACATAAATGTGAGGGGTGTACTCACTTTTGTGAGATACTGTATATCCCATAGTTTGTAGATGCTATAACTTTCACACAAACCAATCAATATACACTTATTGAGAATTTTTTCACCAAAGACATGTAGCTTATTACATTTTAACAAAAATTCATGAAGAAATTTTTTTATATATAAATATATGTATGTTTTTATAGCAGAAAGTAAACATATTGTTTTTTTTTTTGTTTTTTTTTCATTTTTTGGTAATTTTTTTCATTTTATAGCGCAAAGATTAAAAAAAGCCAGAGGTGATCAAATACCACCAAAAGAAAGCTCCATTTGTGTGAAAAAAATATATAAATGTTGTTTGTGTAGTGTATCTTGACTGTGCCAGTTAAAGTAGCGCAGTGCCGAATAGCAAAAAATGCCCTGGTCATGAAGGGAGTAAAATCTTCCGGAGGTCAAGTGGCTAACCATGTTCTTTAAGCCCCTCCCACTGTTAACAATTTACTTACACTCTCTGTTGACTACAGCATGGTGCATGCACAGCATTACTACTTTCTGTGGGGTGCCCAAATGTGCCTCCCTGAAGTGTCCCCTCATTCTCAAGTTCTAAAGTTTGGAGGTATGTTTTTATTATTGTGTGTGACTTCCTAACAAAATGACAACCGCTCCTCCTATTTATTGTGTGATTGTCACAGGGACAGGAAGTGAGTTAAAATCTCACCGGTGGGGCCACAAGCAGAAATAAAAATTTAACAGAATTTGTAACTATTCCCCACAAACTAACAAAAAAAAATGGATACAGTTAGGCTTTAATGATGTCATAAAATGTAAATGAGGATACTACAAAACAACAGTACATACACTAAGCAGGCCTAGCATGCCATTAGTGTGAGCTATAGCTGTTTACAGGAACAATATAGCAAGGCATGCTGTGCCATACAAGTGAGAAGATACAAAGTGATAATTTATTAGACTTATAATAAGTTCAGCCATTTTCTCTTCCTGCAAATTATCATTAAAGCTTCTGGACGACACATAAAATCAAAGAGGAAAGTACCCCTAGTGTTAAATTGCTGAATAAAAAACACTATACTAAATAAGTATGTAATAGAGCAAAGCAGCAGTTATCTTTTCCTTAGCATAAAATAGAAGGCAAAAACACACATATCGACTAGAGCTAGAGGGCTGGCTTCACATATATGCCAATTGGAAAGGGTCCTGTGCATTTCTGGGTCCGGTTCAGGTGTGAATTAAGGCAAAAATGTGCACCTGAACCAGTAAACAGAAATGCACTGGACTCCAGACTGCAAACCGCAGCCAGACATGTGTGAACCCAACCTAAGACAAGGTTTCAATACAATTCAGGTACACATGGGAATATTGCATTTAGGCTTCATGTACACGGCTGTGTGTGCTGTACAGGGACCATACAGCGTGCAGAGCAGGGCCGGCCCTATCATGGGTCCCACTGGGTCCATTGGACCCAGGCAGTACTTTGAGAGGGGCTGCAAATTGATGCCCAAGATTTTTTTCCAGCAGGTTTGTGTGTCATCAGCTTGCGGCGCATTACGGGCGGCATTTCCCCATCTCATACTGCCGCCCATAGTGCAAACTGATGAGTATGAGGAGGCGGAGCATCTCCTCTGGGGAACGTCGCTTACGTGATTGTGGTGTGCGCAATGACATCAGACATTTAGACAAACAAAATAAAACTGGAGTTTGTGGTTTGGAATTGAACATAGTGGTATTTCATATAATTGTGCATGTAGACAAGGTGCTGTTGCATGTAAATCTGACTCCCTGATAAATGTAATTTTAGTTTTAATTATCATGATATAAAAAAATTGATGTGGGGGCCTTTTGGTGGGCATGATTTTTTTATTGTGGGGAGGGCAGCATTTCATTTTTGGACCCAGGCAGCACAATGCCTTGGGCCAGCCCTGGTGCAGAGCCTGCGTGATCAGCTTCACAGTACCCGCTGCTGAGTACAGCCAACCACCGCTGCTGCTGAGTACAGCCAACCACCGCTTCTGTTGAGTACAGCCAACCACCGCTTCTGCTGAGTACAGTCAACCACCGCTTCTGCTGAGTACAGCCAACCACCGCTGCTGCTGAGTACAGCCAACCACCACTTCGGCTGAGTACAGCCAACCACCGCTGCTGCTGAGTACAGCCAACCGCCGCTGCTGAGTTCAGCCGACCATCGAAATGAATTACAAGATACAGCTAATGTGGTTATGTGTAAAGCACCCACATTCGCACTGAAGTTTGACCTGAACCCACACTATCTGTGTTCGGAGCAAACATCAATGCAACCCCCTGGGTGCTACTGTGAAAAAAAACCTATACCTGTAGCGACATGGAGTGGGGGCAGGTGCATTCCTAGTTTCATTTCCAATTGAAACACTGACTGCCAAGACACCTGCACAGCAACCAATTGAGCTAGGCCCAACCACCAGCATCCTAGCAACCAATCAGGCTGTTCGCAGTGTTTACTTTTGGCATCTAATTTTGATTTAGTTTTAATTATAGTCTTTTGACTAAAATGCCATTTTAGTTTTAGTCCCATGTTAGTCAACTGCAATTGTTTTAGTTGTATGTTAATCAAATAAAATCTCCAGTACATTTTAATCGAATAAATAAATTTTAGTAAAAAAAAAAAAAAACAAATGTGTTTAGTTAAATTGTAATGCCTTATGCCTCCTGGAGTAAAAAAAAAAAATTGAACACAAAAAGTGCACAGGGTGTGCGAAATGATCCTTCCTCCGAAGAGGATGGACCCTGACCTCGATCCCCTGGGGCGCAAGACTCCTGACAGGGACTGAGGTACTTCCATGGTCTGCCCGGCCGAAACCAGGCAAACCCCGTTCTCTGGGAGGACTGCCGAAACAGCCCACCCCAAGTACTAACTGGGGCTCCTCCAAAGGGAGACCCCATGAGAGAGGGTGAACTAAGCCAGAAGGCCATATCCGCCCCCCTCCCAAGATTTTCAAGGCAGCCACACCCTACTCATCATGTGGAAGAAAAAGGTGAAAGTGAAGTGACATACCAACAAAGAAAACAACACACAAACAAAAAGGTTTGGGAAAGGGAAGTGGGGAAGTGCATAGTGCCTTAGTGAAATACCATGGCAGGCCTTCCGGCCAGGAATAAAAAATTCCTCTGGTCCGAGCCAAAAGGTCTGTCCCAAGAGGCAGGTGTGAAAAAAGTGCATGACCAAGGTGCCTAAAAACTCAAGGCGAGCTGCCCCTCACCAGTGAGAATTAAGGCACCCCTGGGCTGCCACCCCAGGGGCACATACACTAGAGCTGCACGATTAATCGTATGAAAATCGCGATCTCGATTGACCCCTCCTGACGATCTAACCCTGAAATATGCTCGATTCTTTGCATAGCTGCATAGCAGAGAGAACAGCTGTGGAAAAAAAAAAAGCCTCCCAGCAAACAGCTATCAGCAAAGTCTCCCAGTAACTATAAACAAAAATGATTACATTGTATCTTTTCTTTCCCTCTGCCAGGGAGAAAGGAAGTTTAACCTCTTAAAGACTGGATCTTTTTCTGACATTTGTTGCTTGCAAGTTAAAATCAGTTTTTTTTTTGCTAGAAAAGTACTTAGAAAAGTAACCCCCAAACATTTTATATATTTTTTTAGCAGAGACCCTACAGAATAAAATGGCGATTGTTGTAATATTTTATGTCACACTGTATTTGCGCAGCAGTCTTTCAAACGCAATTAATAGACTTTAATGAATAAAAAAAAAAAGGTAACAGTAAAGTTATCCCAATTTTTTTTTGTTACACAGAGAATCGTGAGAGAATCGTGATCTTTATTCCAAGCTAAAAAATCGTGATTCTCATTTTGGCCAGAATCGTGCAGCTCTAACGTACACCACTGGCTTTTTTCGGTCCCGACCTCCGGCCAGACCCGGTGCAGCCCATCCCTACCAGGAGGCATCGGAACTTAGACAGCTTAGGGAGTGCCTACCTTCAACTGAGGACAAGCCTTTTGCAAGGCCAGATTCAACCCAAGAAGAAAGGCCCTCCCACCGCCATCCCCATTCCTTACCAGTTACATCCAGGAGCAGTACTAACTGGTGGAACTATGCCGGCTTTCTCGCTCCCTTCAAACTGATAGGGGCGGTTCCCATTCAAATCAGGAGGCAATGGACCCATCCGGCTTTCTCTGACAGTACCTACTTCCCCATCCCCTCAGATTCTCCTTGAGCGCCCTGGTTCATTTCAGTCCCTGCCAATACTAACCATCAAGGTCCATACCCACTGATAAGAACAGATACTACACTTGATCTTAGCAAAAAGGCAGAGAAGCGATAATTGAATATGTTGTTATATATGGTATTTGAGCCGGTTCACACACATGTGATGACAGACATTGCATGTGATTCGGAGTGCACTGCTCTGCAAAGTCTGTGTGATGCAAATTCGGCCATACAGATTTCATGGCTGAATTCGCATCGCATTCAGACCAAACTCGCACAGGACCCTTTTTTGGGTTTGCACCAGAATCGGATCGCATGGGTGTTCACGTCTATATGATCCAATTCAAGTCAGAACTGACAGTTAGCACTGCGATATGCGAACTGTTCTGGGGGTGCCGTTAACTTTGTATTGACAACCCAAGCGATTTGCCATATGCCAGTGTGAACTGTCTGTGAGTTGAGTGCGATGCTGGAACCCTCAGTGGATTTGCAGGGTTCCTGCATTGCATATGTGTGAACCGGGACTTAAGGTTTAATCAAACTCTGCAAACAGTGCTCTGGATGATGGTCTGAGGAGGCCCATGGACACAGTGCTCTGGACGGTGGTCTGAGGAGGCCTGTAATGCTGCACAGTGCTCTGGATGGTGGCTGTAATACTACACAGTGCTCTGAACGGTGGCTGTAATGCTACACAGTGCTCTGGACAGTGGTCTGAGGAGGCCTATAATGCTGCACAGTGCTCTGGATGGTGGTATGAGAGTCCTGTAATGCTGCACAGTGCTCTGTATGGTGGTGAGGGGGGGCCTGTGTAGCAAAGTTTCCAGGTCTATGGCCTGATGTGGATCCGCTATTAGTACCGGAATCCTCTCCAGCCCATGTGAGCTGAGGCCCCAGGTGTGACAACTGAAGCAGCGACAACTCTGGCATCTTTATTTGTGGTTTTTATTTAAATTAGGGGATGGGAGAAGGGAATGAGTGGGATATTCCTTGAGGCTTAACTAATTACAACTGGGACTCTACTTCTGAAATGCCCGTTGGCGCTTCCTTGACACCAGCCAACGCTCACTGACACTGAGAACACTCTGTAGAACAAAAGAAGTGCTGAATCCTCGACTTATAGTCCAGAAGATCCAAGACTGAGAACTGTAGAACTCCTGACACTGTTGTACTGTGAAAGTCACAGAATAGTTTCCCCCCGCCTGGCACAACTTGAGGTAGTATGTACAAACCCGATTCCAAAAAAGTTGGGACACTGTACAAATTGTGAATAAAAACAGAATGCAATGATGTGGAAGTTTCAAATTTCAATATTTTATTCAGAATACAACATAGATCAGGGCTCAAAATTTAAAGTCCTGAGCTACTAGCCAGGCCTTCAGGGTTACTCGCCACCAGTTGCCCCACCCAACTCCTACCCTGCCCCACCCCTAATTTCGCCCCTTAACACGCCCTCATAAAATACACTGTTAAATGTTTTTGCATTAATGCAGAAGTTACAAAAATAAATATTAATAACAATGTTTTCAATGCAGCCTCATCAGTGCCCATCAAGGGTCTGGAGGGTGGGGGCTGAAGAGCACTGGGGGGGGGGGGCTGAAGAGCGCTGAGGGGCTGGAGGGGGAGCTGAAGAGCACTGGGGAGGGCTGGAGGGGGGGCTGAAGAGCACTGGGGGGGCTGGAGAGCACTGGGGAGGGCTGGAGGGGGGGGCTGAAGAGCACTGGGGGGGGGCTGAAGAGCACTGAGGGGCTTGAGTGGGGGCTGAAGAGCACTGGGGAGGGCTTGAGGGGGCTGAAGAGCACTGGGGAGGGCTGGAGGGGGGGCTGAAGAGCACTGGGGAGGGCTGGAGGGGGGGGGGCTGAAGAGCACTGGGGAGGGCTGGAGGGGGGGGCTGAAGAGCACTGAGGGGCTGGAGGGGGGGCTGAAGAGAACTGGGGAGGGCTGGACGGAGGGGCTGAAGAGCACTGGGGAGGGCTGGAGGGGGAGGCTGAAGAGCACTGGGGAGGGCTGGAGGGGGGGGGCTGAAGAGCACTGGGGGGGCTGAAGAGCACTAAGGGGCTGGAGAGGGGGGGGCTGTACAGCACTAGGGGGCCAGAAAAAAAAAATAGAGGTTGGATAGGAGGGGGATGGGGCGGCTGCATATAGAGGAATTGATCTTTGCATATCTTCGGGCACTCACCTTCTTCCAGCCCCGGGAGCAGAGCAGCGCGGACGGAGGGAGCAAGCTGCCTTAAGTGGAAGAAATGATCGGCGCGAGTACCGGTGTAGCATGAAGATAATCCCTATGCCAGTGTCAGAGTGCGGATCATCCAACTGTAACAGCTTGTAATTGCCGGGCGTTCGCTGACACACACAGTCCCGCCTCCTAGCCCGGCTTCTTTGATCGACGTCACACGTCCTGGTTGGCCAGGTGTTCTGTCCATCAAAGAAGCCGGGCTAGGAGGCGGGACTGTGTGTGTCAGCGAGCGCCCAGCAATTACAAGGTGTTACAGTTGGATGATCCGCGCTCTGACATTATTCAGTCCGCCGGCTGGCCGGCTTTCCTCTCCTCTCGCTCCCGGAGCTCGCCCTACATAATTTTCCACTCGCAAAATGCGAGCAGGCGAGTGGAAAATTTGAGGGCTGACATAGATGACATATCAAATGTCAAATGTTTAAACTGAGAAAATTTATCATTTTAAGGGAAAAATAAATTGATTTTAAATTTTATGGCATCAACACATCTCAAAAAAGTTGGGACAAGGCCATGTTTACCACTGTGTGACATCCCCTCTTCATTTTATAACAGTCTGAAAATGTCTGGGGACTGAGGAGACGAGTTGCCCAAGTTTAGGAATAGGAATGTTGTCCCATTCTTGTCTAATACAGGTTTTTAGTTTCTCAACTGTCTTAGGTCTTCTTTGTTGCAGCTTCCTCTTTATGATGCGCCAAATTTTTCTATGGGTTAAAGATCTGGACTGCAGGCTGGCCATTTCAGTACCCGGATCCTTCTTCTACGCAGCCATGATGTTGTAATTGATGCAGTATGTGGTCTGGCATTGTCATGTTGGAAAATGCAAGGTCTTCCCTGAAAGAGACAACATCTGGATGGGAGCATATGTTGTTCTAGAACTTGGATATACCTTTCAGCATTGATGGTGCCTTTCCAGATGTGTAAGCTGCCCGTGCCACACGCACTCATGCAACCCCATACCATCAGAGAAGCAGGCTTCTGAACTGAGCGCTGAGAACAACTTGGGTTGTCCTTGTCCGCTTTAGTCCGGATGACGTGGCGTCCTAGTTTTCCAAAAAGAACTTCAAATTTTGATTCGTCTGACCACAGAACAGTTTTCCATTTTGCCACAGTCCATTTTAAATGAGCCTTGGCCCAGAGAAAACACCTGCACTTCTGGATCATGTTTAGATATGTCTTCATTTTTAGACTATCGAGTTTTAGACGGCAACGGCGAATGGCACGGTGGATTGTGTTCACCGACAATGTTTTCTGGAAGTATTTCTGAGCCCATGTTGTGATTTCCATTACAGTAGTATTACTGTATGTGATGCAGTGCCGTCTAAGGGCCCGAAGATCACGGACATCCAGTATGGTTTTCCGGCATTGACCCTTACGCACAGAGATTGTTCCAGATTCTCTGAATCTTGGATGATATTATGTACTGTAGATGATGATAACTCCAAACTCTTTCAAATTTTTCTCTGAGAAACTCCTTTCTGATATTGCTCCACTATTTTTCGCCGCAGCATTGGGGGAATTGGTGATCCTCTGCCCATCTTGACTTCTGAGGGACACTGCCACTCTGAGAGGCTCTTTTTATACCCAATCATGTTGCCAATTAACCAAATAAGTTGCAAATTGGTCCTCCAGCTGTTCCTTATATGTACATTTAACTTTTCCGGCCTCTTATTGCTACCTGTCCCAACTTTTTTGGAATGTGTAGCTCTCATGAAATTCAAAATGAGCCAATATTTGGCATGACATTTCAAAATGTCTCACTTTCAACATTTGATATGTTATCTATATTATATTGTGAATAAAATATAAGATTATGAGATTTGTAAATTAGTCCATTCCTTTTTTACAATTTGTACAGTGTCTAAACTTTTTTGGATTTGGGTTTGTAGTAGGACTCTGTATAACTGTCACTTTAACTGGCACGCTCTATACAATTCAGGAACCAAACTGCAGGTGCCCCCTTTGACCTTGAACTCTTCAGGGTCCACTGACTATGTACCCCCTCTGTAGCTTCAGGGTCCTCAACAAAGGTACCCCCTTTACTAACTTCAGGCACACCCCCAGGGGCCATCCGCAGGCTTTCCTGGGACTGGACCCCTCTCTCTCTCCGCAGGCTCTCGGCACACCAGATCCCCTCAGCTCAACTCAGCACGCTCTGGACACTCAGGCGACACCCCGAGACATCCACCTTCCTCAGACAGGAGGACAAATAGCCGCACTCTCCTTCCTGGGACTCTGCTCCCGCCAAAGACACGGTGCCACGCACTTACCCCCAAACTTATACCCCCTCCCAGAATCCTTTGCAGCCTAATCTGCCTTCTGGGGTAGTTACAAGCTGGAATGTGTCCCCTGATTGGGCTTCCCACACTGCCCTATGAGAAGCCTCTCACAGGAGCCAGTGGGGATACTTCTCCCCTCAGCAGGCACATCTGGAAGCCCTGACACCCTAGCTAAATAAATCACAGCCCTGCTGTTTTGCAGACAAGGCCCACTATTCATTTTACCTAGCATCTACCTGTAGGGTGCTACACCTGTAATGCACAGTGCTCTCGACAGCGGTCGGAGGTGGCCTATAATGCTGCACAGTGCTCTGGATGGTTGTATGCGAGGCCTGTAATGCTAAATATTGCTCTGGATGGTGGTCTAAAGGGAGGCCTGTAATGCACAGTGCTCTGGGATGTGGTCTGATTTTGAGAGGCTTGTAATGCTGCACAATGCTGAATGGTGATCTCAGGTCTGAGGAGGCCTGTAATGCACAGTGCTCTGGATGCCGGTGGTTAGAGGAGGCCTGCAATACACACAGTGCTCTGGACAGACGATGGTCTGAGGGGAGGCCTATAATTGTAATGTACACACTCACAATGCTCTCTGCTCTAGATGGTCGTCGTTGTGAGTCAGGTGTGGGACTCTCCTTGGGAGCCCTGTTTAGTACAGTGCTGCTATGGACAGTCCTCTGAGGACTCAGAGGCCTGTAATGCTGGCTGCACTGCCTGCTAAGCAAAGCACACTACGTACTGCTTGCTGGAAGCAGAAGCAGACGGAGCTCCGTGGAAACCGCAAGTTCGCAAAGGTAAACTTCCCTGCCTCACATTTTCGTTTCGTTAATTAACAAAACGGAATTGATTTTTGTCATAGTTTTCTGCAGTGGATGAAAATGTGGTATACTTTTCGTTTCGTTTTTGTCACTGCAAAAAGACTGCTGACTAAATTTTTGACAGAAATGTTTTAGTTGACGAACTTAACACTGGCGGTGCATCATTGGTTGATAGGATGCTGGCTATTGGGCTGCACAGTGTCACTGACTGTTAGGATTTATGCGGAATGCTGTGCAGCCCAGCTGCTAGTGTCCTGGCAACCAGCTCAGTAACGCTGCCCTGTGTATATGGAGCAACATTATTGAGTTGCAGTGAAGACACAGTGGGGTTTATTTACTAAAGGCAAATAGATTGTGCACTTTGCAAGAGCAATTGCTCCAGAGCTTAGTAAATGAGCAAATGTTCTGCTGACTTCTATCATCCAATCATGTGCAAGCACAAATGCTGTTTTTTTTATTTTCCCTGCATCTGATTGGGTATTCTTTGCAAAGGGAGACTTTACCTCATTTTCTAAGCTCTGGAGCAATTGCACTTGCAGAGTGTTGTATGTTGCATTTTAAATTCCTGTTTGCAGGATTTTGCACTTTAAATTTTTTACATGTTTACTGTTTGATTGCTATTGTATGTTCAAGCAATAAACTGTTTTTTTTTTCTTGTGGCTACATTTTATTCTTTTTAATTTTGAGTTTGATTACATATATTTTAGATTTTGAATGCAGGATTCTTATAACAAAACAATAGTTCCGGATCGGTATCGGCAGATACACAAAGTCAGGCATCAGTATTGGTATCGGGACTAGAAAAGTCGGATCGGTGCACCCCTACTTCTGATCACCTTGACAGCTAGGTGACCCTACTTGATCACTTTAATGCGGATATTATTATGGTATTAAACTCCACATGAATCAATGGGGCAACATTACTAAATAATGTGTTTTTGTTAAAAGTATACTTGTTATACGTATGCATAACAAAAAACAAATGATATTAAATCATATGTGTAATACTCAAACAATATAAATATCAAAGTCCCATTCAAGCGAATTCACCGCAGTGCAACTGTACTGCTGTAAATAACTTACATCCAAACGTGTTCAGTGCCCATCATGTTCTGCCAAAATTCCTGCTCACCTCCAATAAATGACCCCACCACAGAGTAAAACCAGCTTTAATTGTCCTCCACTAAAGATGGTATTGGATAATACTGGAACTCCATCTCTTGTTCTCAATTTACATTGAATATGTCATAAAACAGAAATGGAGAAACCATAATGCTCTCTATACCAAAATGTATTTATTGATAAAAATGGGATAAAAACACTCACAAAGGTATACAGTGGGTACGGAAAGTATTCAGACCCCCTTAAATTTTTCACTCTTTGTTATATTGCAGCCATTTGCTAAAATCATTTAAGTTCATTCTTCTTCCTCATGAATGTACACATAGCACCCCATACTGACAGAAAAACACAGAATTGTTGACATTGTTGCAGATTTATTAAAAAAGAAAAACTGAAATATCACATGGTCCTAAGTATTCAGACCCTTTGCTCAGTATTTAGTAGAAGCCCCCTTTTGATCTAATACAGCCAGGAGTCTTTTTGGGAAAGATGCAACAAGTCTTTCACACCTGGATTTGGGGATCCTCTGCCATTCCTCCTTGCAGATCCTCTCCAGTTCTGTCAGGTTGGATGGTAAACGTTGGTGGACAGCCATTTTTAGGTCTCTCCAGAGATGCTCAATTGGGTTTAAATCAGGGCTCTGGCTGGGCCATTCAAGAACAGTCACGGAGTTGTTGTGAAGCCACTCCTTTGTTATTTTAGCTGTGTGCTTAGGGTCATTGTCTTGTTGGAAGGTAAACCTTCGGCCCAGTCTGAGGTCCAGAGCACTCTGGAGAAGGTTTTTGTCCAGGATATCCCTGTACTTGGCCGCATTCATCTTTCCCTCGATTGCAACCAGTCGTCCTGTCCCTTCAGCTGAAAAACACCCCCACAGCATGATGCTGCCACCACCATGCTTCACTGTTGGGACTGTATTGGACAGGTGATGAGCAGTGCCTGGTTTTCTTCACACATACCGCTTAGAATTAAGGCCAAAAAGTTCTATTTTGGTCTCATCAGACCAGAGAATCTTATTTCTCACCATCTTGGAGTCCTTCAGGTGTTTTTTAGCAAACTCCATGCGGGCTTTCATGTGTCTTACACTGAGGAGAGGCTTCCGTCGGGCCACTCTGCCATAAAGCCCCGACTGGTGGAGGGCTGCAGTGATGGTTGACTTTCTACAACTTTCTCCCATCTCCTGACTGCATCTCTGGAGCTCAGCCACAGTGATCTTTGGGTTCTTCTTTACCTCTCTCACCAAGGCTCTTCTCCCCCGATAGCTCAGTTTGGCCGGACGGCCAGCTCTAGGAAGGGTTCTGGTCGTCCCAAACGTCTTCCATTTGAGGATTATGGAGGCCACTGTGCTCTTAGGAACCTTAAGTGCAGCAGAAATCTTTTTGTAAACTTGGCCAGATCTGTGCCTTGCCACAATTCTGTCTCTGAGCTCTTCAGGCAGTTCCTTTGACCTCATGATTCTCATTTGCTCTGACATGCATTGTGATCTGGAAGGTCTTATATAGACAGGTGTGTGGCTTTCCTAATCAAGTCCAATCAGTATAATCAAACACAGCTGGACTCAAATGAAGGTGTAGAACCATCTCAAGGATGATCAGAAGAAATGGAAAGCACCTGAGTTAAATATATGAGTGTCACAGCAAAGGGTCTGAATACTTAGGACCATGTGATATTTCAGTTTTTCTTTTTTAATAAATCTGCAACAATGTCAACAATTCTGTGTTTTTCTGTCAGTATGGGGTGCTATGTGGACATTCATGAGGAAGAAGAATGAACTTAAATGATTTTAGCAAATGGCTGCAATATAACAGAGTGAAAAATTTAAGGGGGTCTGAATACTTTCCGTACCCACTGTAAGTACAATGCACATATCAACAGCTCACCACATTGATACAGATTTGGTGAAATGGCATCAAGAACGAATCCTCTCACCCGTAAGCGTTACGCTCAGAACATGAGCTTCCTCATCAGCTTTTGTTAAAAGTACTTATTTTTTTCCAAGGATGCAAATCTCTGAAGCTCCAAACCACCCAACAGGCAAAATTCCATTAATTTCACTGGCCCCTGTTCACCTACAGTACAGCGTTCTGTCACCTAAAGCAAAATGCCTAAAGGCTCAAAAAAGTACACAAGCTTCTTTTTGGCATATTACAAGCGTTTTTGGCCCCATAGACTTCAATAGAGATGCCTGAATTGAGCAGAAAAATGCTCGTAAAACTCAAATAGCAGCTCTCCACCCCTAATTTCCTCTCCCTCCACTCCCTCTAGAGCTTTCCATTGGCTAAACAAAAATGCCTAAAGCTCTAAAACACTTGTAATACACTTATAAAATGCTTTAAAAAGCTTGTAAAAAGCTGCGAAAAAGCTTAAAAAAAAGCCAGAAAAACAGTAGTAAATTGATACGCTCAGGTGTGAATGGAGCATTACAGCCTAGGCCAGAGGGGTGCCCACACATAAAATATACTAACAATAAGGTTAGGTGATGAGCAGAAAAAGTCGGTCAGATCACAAGTTAACGATCAAGGTGATCAGAGATTTTAGTTCTAATTTTGCCCTTCGTGTGCTTCATTCTTAAAGTGATTGTAAAGTCTCGTTTTTTTTTTTTCCTATAAAAATAATAAACATGTTATACTTACCTGCTCTGTTGCACTGGATCTGCACAGAGCAGCCCGGATCCTTCTCTTCTCGGGTTCCTCTTCGGCTCTCCTGGTCCCTCCCTCTTGGTAAGTGCCCCCACAGCAAGTAGCTTGCTACGGGGGCACCCGAGCTGAGTCAATGCTCCCTGTGTCCATTCAGATTCAGAGCCCTGACTCAGCCCGCCCCATTCTCCCCTGATTGGCTAGCTGACTTTGATTGACAGCAGCGGGAAAGAGAATCTCGGTCGGCTGAGACACTCGTGGACATGGCCAGCGGGCCTCTTTTACATAAAAGTGGTCTCAGTGGAGGATTCTCCAGGGGATCGCATTTATGGGCGGCGGGAGAGGTGCCCACCCCCTTCCCGCCACTTCCCGGTCATTTTCCCCGCGCGCTGGAGCCAACCGTAGTGGGGAAATTGATCCGATCCCCTCACCTGATGGGCAGGAAGTCGAGTGAGGGCAAGATGACCCCCACTCAACTCTATGCCTTTGGAGGACCAGAGCGACGTCAAATGTCACTTCCGCCCAATGGCTTTCAGGCCCCGTTCACACTGGGGCAACGCTACTTCGCCGGGCGATCTCACAGGTCGCGGCGCACTGCTCGCACCGCGACCTTGGAGTGGCCGGCACGGACTTCATAACATTGAAGTCAATGCAGGTCGCTCCGGGTCGCCCCATAGAAGCTCCGGACCCTTTTTCTAAGTCGGAGCGACTTGTGTCGCTCCTATTAGAACGGGTCCACAGCTTCTCTGTGCAAGGCGACCTACGGCGACCTGTCAGGCGACCAGGTCTGTGTGAACAGGGGCTAAAGGGACAATTATTTATTTATTTTTATTTTTTAATAAAATAAAAAAAATTACATTTTTTTTTTTTTTTTTTGCTTTGAAGTGTAAATGTTAGATCTGAGGTCTTTTTGACCCCAGATCCTACATTAAACAGGACCTGTCCTGCTTATTTCTATTACAAGGGATGCTTACATTCCTTGTAATAGGAATAAAAGTGATCAAAACATTTTTTTTAAAGGGACAGTGTAAAAATAAAGTATAAAAAAACAAAATAAATAAAAAATATATGTAAGCTCGCATACAGAAGCGAAAGCATACGCATGTCCCGCCCACATATGTAAATGGTGTTCAAACCACACATGTGAGGTATTGCCGCAATCGTAAGAGCGAGAGCAATAATTCTAGCACTAGACCTCCTCTGTAACCTGTAGAAATTTTTAATGCATCGCCTATGGAGATTTTTAAGTACCAAAATTTGTCGCCATTCCACAAGCGTGCGCAATTTTGAAGCATGACATGTTAGGTATCATAATCACATTTTTTTTCACATTATAGAAAAAAATTGGGCTAACTTTACTCTTTTCCTATTTTTTAATTCAAAAAAGTGTTTTTCCAAACAAATTGCGTTTGTAAGACCGCTGCGCAAATACAGTGTAACATAAAATATTACAACAATCTCCACTTTATTCTCTATGGTCTCTGCTAAAACAATAAATATAATGTTTGGGGGTTCTAGGTAATTAAAAAAAATACTGATTTTAACTTGTAAACAACAAATGTCAGAAATAGGCCTGGTTAAAGTGGTTGTAAACCCACTTAAAATACATTTACCTATAGGTAAGCCTATATTAAGGCTTACCTATAGGTGCTATAAATATCTCCTAAACATGCACCGTTTAGGAGATATTTACAGTGCATGCAGCCAGTGACGTCATCGGCGCATGCGCTCTGAAGGAACGGCCACGGCTCCTTTTTTGGGTGACAAGCTTCACACAACTTTTCAAATTGTGGCAAAATTGTACCGCATTTGGGCTGCCATTTATAATGAAAGAAATGATTTTCATGCAACTTGAGGGCCATAGACTTCAATGTTAACCCTCAAAAGTTGCATGAAAGTCATACCAGAATGTTTTACATGCAACAGTGGTGGAAAAGTTGTATCAAAGTTGAACTCCAAAGTTATGCAATGTGTATCTTATGCTGGTGCCAGCTGTCATAACGGAAATCTTTAGTCCTCTGCCCCTTTCCCATACCGCACAGTCGTAATTTTCTGCTGCTGTGGGGGTCAATACCAGCACTGGATCTGTGACAGGCACTCCTCAAAAGTGCTGACTATGTTCACCCTTTCTGGCTTGCTTCATGCATTAAAGCTGTACTAGAGCTTCCATGAATTAGTCCCACTCACAGGTCGCCGCAGGTCGCCTCCCATAGGGAAGCTGCGGACCCGTTCTAATAGGAGCGACACAAGTCGCTCCGACTTAGAAAAAGGGTCCGGAGCTTCTTTGGGGCGACCAGGAGGCGACCGCCATAGACTTCAATGTTATGAAGTCCGTGGCGGCCGCTCCAAGGTCGCGGCGCGCTGCTCGCACCGTGACCTCGGAGGTCGCGGTGCGAAGTAGCGTCCCCCGTATGTGAACGGGGCCTTAAAGTGATTGTAAAGTCTCATTTAAAAATAAAATAAAAAATAACAAACATGTGCAGTTGGTTTTGCACAGAGCAGCCCGGATCCTCCTCTTCTTCCTCTCCTCGTTGCTGCTTCTGACCCCTCCCTCCTATCAAGCTCCCCCACAGCATGCAGCTTGCTATGAGGGCACCCGACCCAAGCTGAAGCTCTATGTGTGTCTATTCAGACACGGAGATGCTGTTCAGCCCCCCCCCCCCCTCCTGATTGGCTAACTGACTTTGATTGACAGGCGCGGGAGCAAATGGTGCCACGGCTGTGCCAATCAGGAGGGAGAGTCCCGGACGGCCGAGGGACTCGTGGACATCACCAGATAGAGATAGGGCTCAGGTAAGTATTGGGGGTGCTGGGGGGGGGCGGGGCTGCTACACACAGAAGATTTTTTATCTTAATGAAAATAATGCATTATCATAGAAAACCTTCTGCCTTTACAACTCCTTTAAAGGCAATTGATGAATAGAGGAGGAAGACCTTTCATTCATTTTTGCGTCCTCCATTCATAGATCACTTTTCATTCATAGAATCTATTGCACAGAGCAGGTTCCCTTGGAAACAACAAAAAAATTCTGAATTAACCATCTGCATACAGCTATACACACATACATACATACATACATACATACATACATACATGCAGTATTTCTATGAAGAAAGAAGAAGAGAAGAATAGTACCTCGTATCAGTGGAAGGAAAAGTGCCCCAAGGGTCAAATAAAAGCAGGCAAGGGGCTGCATCCAGACTACGGGATCGCAGTTTGAAGACCACTGCCTAGACAAAGGATGGATTAATCAGGGGTCTCCAAACTTTCTAAACAAAGGGCCAGTTTACTGTTATCCAGACTTTAGGGGGGCCAGACTGTGGGCATTGGGAGTTAAAATTGTTCTGATGTCAGTGGGAGTAAACAATGCATCTTTGGTATTAGGGGAGGAAAAGGTCCCCATCATTGGTATCAGTGGGAGGAATAGTGCCCCATCCTTGGTGTCAGTGGGAGGAATAGTGCCCCATTATTGGTGTCAGTGGGAGGAATAGTCCCCTTTCATTGGTGTCACTGGGAGGAATAGTGCCCCATCATTGCTGTCAGTGGGGGGGGGGGAATAGTGCCCCATCATTGGTGTCAGTGGGAGGAATAGTGCCCCATCATTGCTGTCAGTGGGAGGAATAGTGCCCCATCATTTACATCAGTGGGAGGAATAGTGCCCCATCATTGGTGTTAGTGGGAGGAATAGTGCCCCATCCTTGGCGTCAGTGGGAGGAATAGTGCCCCATCATTGGTGCCAGTGGGAGGAATAGTGCCCCCATCATTGGTGTCAATGGGATGAATAGTGCCCCATCATTGGCGCCAGTGGGAGGAATAGTACCCCATTATTGGCGTCAGTGGGAGGAATAGTGCCCCATCATTGGTGTCAGTAGGAGGAATAGTGCCACATCATTGGTGTCAGTGGGAGGAATAGTGCCCCATCATTGGTGTCAGTGGGAGGAATAGTGCCCCATCATTGGTGTCAGAGGAAGAAAAATGTCCCAAGGGCCGAATAAAGGCAAGCAAAGGGCTGCATCCGGCCCCAGGGCAGCACTTTGGAGACCACTGATACAAACAATTATTAGAGCCTGTATCAGCTTTTATTAATTCAGTTTCTTTCCAGAATTCAGCTTTAAACCACTAACATACAAAGGAATTGGGTTGGAATGAGCTTATCTCTTAAAATTTGCACCTATTCGATATTACACGTGATCCCTCTGAATGCCTATTATTTACAAGGAAAATTTAAGTTTTTTACTTTTTAATAAAGTTACAATTTTGAATGGTATCATGCTATGTGGCGCTTTTTTGTTTTTTGGAGCACCTGAGAGACCGGGAGAGAAACCAGATACCAAGGGTCCTTTTAGCAAGGCTTTATTACCCAAAGCTTATACGACTCTGTGCCAATGACATTAGAGTCCAATATCTCTGGTAAGAGCTCCCGAATTTCCCTATTTAGTTATTGAAGCACTGGCGGTGTCTTTTCCTTTTCCTATTTCAGGTCACAGAACACTATTCCCATAATATATGGATTTCACTTTTTGAGTTGGACACTTTAATACTCTCATCCTTGTGGACTTTTTTGCAATGTTGCACATTTCATCGAAAGGTTGAAGCATAACTGGACCTTTATTGAGAGACTTTGCACAGTTTTGCATGATGCACTTTTGCTATTTTTTATGTTGTATATGTCAATATGCAATAATATACATGGATTTAACAGATTTTTGTGATTTAATGCAATCATGTGTTATCATACCATGTTGAATCCATCGGACTTATTTTCACGTTTTTTGCGTGCAACTGTTTATGGTTTTAGCAGTTTTTCAAACCTCTAACACACTTTTATGATTATTACAATTTAGCTGTTCTTTTTTCACATTTTTTGCATATTAAAGCATATAAAAAAACACATGCATTATTTAATTTTCGGTTTTCAGGCACGTGCTGAGCCGAGCCATCGTACACACATCAGAAGTCAGAAATCAATCTATCGGCTAAAAGGGACCTGAACTGAATAAGTTACACTGATAGACAGTTATAGACAAGCACAAGCTGCATAGACACAATGCTGGTTATATATACATTACAAGCAATAACACAGCAAAACCGCTTTGTAACAATTTTCTGTCTACCAAAACTGGCACCCAAAAAGAACAATAATGATTAGTGTTTTTCATTTGGTAATGAACAATAACTAATTACATCACGCTCGTTAGCCGGTGACAAAGAGCAATGGGCCACTGTGCTACGAAAAGAAAATGATTAACGTCAACTGTGACATAATCCCCCTGAAATAATAAATACATCGCATCAGCAACTCGATAGCACGCTCCCCACCAGGCTATTGTTAAGCTGCCCTTGTGGGCTTAGAACAAAAGAATAGCATTGAGTTCAAGGTCATACTGAAAAAGCCGTGTCACCGGGTCAGAAACTGCCACTGGGGGACTCACAATCTGTCACTAGTGCCTACAATCTGTTCCTGTGTCAGGATATACCAATGTCAAAGTGTATGTCACGGCAAAAATTAAAAAAAAAACATATTCAGTACATCTCTTCAATACATGCCCTTTTCTCCATTTATAACCCTTTAAAAATGCTGCAAGTGTAAAAAATACCTTGTGATGTGCCAGAAACCCAGTGTGCTTCTAACTTCCAGTATGAGTTGACAACACAATTCCTCTGCTGTCCTGAATTCTCAAGCAGCGTTGTCAGCCCTGGCTGCTGGATAACAGAACGTCACCTATGCCTCTTTTTATGTGCATATATTCATTTCTTCCTGCTGATACCTTGGCTCCCAACACACTGTGTATAGGGAAAGGATTCTAGGAAGATGTATTTCTGGGGGCATGTCTACGGCAAAAGGAATTAAGCAACCAGCAACTGTCCTTACAAGATTTTTATAAACCTGATGATATTATTATTACTATACAGGATTTATATAGCGCCAACAGTTTGCGCAGTGCTTTAAAACGTGAGGGCAGACAGTACAGTTACAATACAAGGAGGAATCAGAGAGGCTTGCTCTTTAGAGCTTACAATCTAAAAGGGGCTTACTTTAGGAAGTAATAAAAGCTGCTTCTTGGTACAGGTATGAAGTAAAAGAAAATGCTAATGCTGGGACATGCTCTACGGAGGTGCTGGAGGTTTGGGGATAGATTTGGGTAAAGCCAAAATATACACTTTAAAGCTGAACTCCAATCAGATATAAAAAGAAACAATTACAAGAGAAGTATTGGGATCTTTTTTTTTTTTTTTTTTTTAAATCATACTTACCTAGGTGGATGTAGCTTTGAAGCAATGCTGCATCTGTCCTCCGATATCACTAAGGCTGAGAACGGAGCAATCAAACATCGCTGATCGCTCAGTTCTCCCCGCCGCTCTGAGCAGAGTGATGACTGTCATTCTTCACTGCTGTCTGCTCTGCCCCTCCAGTGCTCACTGGAGTAAAGGGGGCGGGAGCAGCTGGCTCAGGCTCTCAGGGGCTCACTGAGAGGCCGAGCCAGGTGCAGGTCCAGGCATGTGGGTGGATCCCGACCAAATGGTTGCAATCTTTCCCCAGCCTGGACCAGCTCTGTGACGTCAGCTGAAAGCAGGCTTTTGCCTTCTCCTTTTTTACAGCTTCAATTTTTATTTATTAAATAATCATAAAATAAATAAGTGCAAAATCCTGCTTAACACTATTCCTACCTTTTCTGCCTACATTAAAGTGGTTGTAAACCTAAGACATGAAATATGAACAAAGCATATCCCTCTATAGTGTGTACTTGTCTCAGTTAAGAGCACTGTGGGTGGTGTTAATTTACTAAAGGGAAATAGACTGTGCACTTTGCAAGGTACAGTTGCACTCTGCAAGTGCAGTTGCTCCAGAGCTTAGAAGCTCTGCTGACTTCCATCATCCAATCATGTGCAAGCAAAATTGCTGTTTTTTTTTTTTTCCATTTTCCTTGCATGTGATAGGATACTCTTTATAAAGTGAAGCTTTACCTCATTTACTAAAGCTCTGAAGCAACTGCACTTGCAGAGTGCAACTGCACTTTGCAAAGTGCACAGTGAATTTGCATTTAGCGAATCAATCCCTAAGTGTCACTTTTGTCTGCTGCTCCATTCCTCTGATATCAGCATGAATCACTTCTGACGAGTTTTCCTGACACCAAGAGAAGAATGGTGACAGAGGAGGTAGCTCCAGCAGATTAACAGCCACAGCTCTGTTCCTGTGAGCTGTGGGAAAGGGATGTGTCCCCTCCCTCCAATCAGCTCTCAGAGTTCTCCTCACTCAGCTTGGCAGGTTGTAACTTCAGCTCTCTGCCCCCTTTTTTCTGAACTCGCAGACAAGCTTTAAATTCAGCAATTTGAATGGATGTAGAGAAGAGAGAGCTGCAGATAGACAGGTACAACCTATGTAGGAGGATTTGTTTAATCTCTGTGTGTCACCTGAGGCCAGTTACTTCACTGGCTATATGTAAGGGATTACAAGTACTTTAAGTAAAAATGATCTGTATACTTACCTTTTTTTTTTTTTCAGTCCGCTCCGGTCCGCTCATGTGGTCTCACAGTTCTGGCAACCATGTGTCAGTCAATGGTTGCCAGAACAGAAAAGAAACAGAAAAGGAGGGAGCACCAACAACGACTGGGCCATGGGAGGACTGCCATTATTCTGATCCGTTGGCGAGCACTCCTTGACACAGGGGAGTTGAAGCTGCGGGATGAGATGAGGTAAGTATACAGATCTTGACTCAAAAAAGGTAAGTATACATAAGGTAGGCAGGATAGGTGGCAGGAGGGGAGAAGGGCATTTTTGACAATTGTGAGCTGACAAGAAACGTACTGACAGAAGGTGGGAGCAGAAAGCTAACATCATCACGTGACTGCTGTTCCTCAGCTGTCCAATCCAAGGCTGAGGGTGAGGGAGGGTGACCTTAAGTGTTACTTAAATGCAGCAAAGAAATGTTAGGTCCCCAGACTGGCTGTGCTGCCTGGCAGGACTGTGTACATTTTAGGAACAAGCAGAAATGCCCCAATATATACACAGCTGTGTTGTTTTTCCATTTATGGGCATTGTTTATGGAACATGGTTACCACCATAATAACTAGTTTTCGGTGGGGGCAGGAGTGGCCGGTCCATAAGGGAAACACAAGGCGCTGCCCCCCTAGTATGCATGCAGGGATGCATGCAGGCCACAGGACTTAGGTTTCTACGAGTTGTTTTTTATTTCAAGCCACAATATTAGAGCCTGAGGTTCTAATTGGCTTAAAAAAGGTTGGGCTTGGGGCATTGTAATACTAATATTCACTATTGTCTTCTGGCTTCTCCTCCTGGCTAATCAGGACAGGAGACATTTCGGGGTGGCCAGGAGGAGAAGCCGAGGAAGCTGCGGGGGGGACCGTGGAGGGGTGAGTGTGGGGAGACCGTGGAGGGGTGAGAGCAGAGGGACCGTGGAGGGGTGAGTGCGGGGGGACCGTGGAGGGCTAAGTGCTGGGGGGACTGTGGAGGGTTGAGTGTGGGGGGACTGTGGAGGGCTTAGTGTGGGGGACTGTGGAGGGGTGAGTGCAGGGGGGGGGATAGTGGAGGGGTGAGTGCAGGGGGGACCGTGTAAGGCTGAGTGCCGGGGGACTGTGGGGGGCTGAGTGTGGGGGGGCTGTGAAGGGCTGAGTGCGGGGGACTGTGGAGGGGTGAGTGCACGGGGACCGTGGAGGGGTGAGTGCAGGGGGACCGTGGAGGGGTGAGTGTGGGGGGACTGTGGAGGGGTGAGTGGGGGGGGCGTGGAGAGGTGAGTGCGGGGGGACCGTGGAGAGGTGAGTACGGACCTAGGGCGGGGGTTGTTTGCCGCCCCCCAAAAAAAGTTTAGCACCAGCCATCACTGGGTGGGGGCAGACAGGTTCCACCATCCTTTGGTTGAAAAATGTGCGTTCCTGGTCAGTATTTTGCACCGGTAAAAACATATGCACACAAATATGCGCATATGAGCATAAATATTAACCACTTGCTGAGCACCCCACGTATATATACTGCGAGGCGGCGGCTCCTACAGGTGAAATCACGTACATGTATGTGATCGCCTCTTCCAGGTTTGTGGCACACACGCGTGCCAGCGGCGACCAGCTCCTGCTGTGATTAGACACAGCAGAAGCCAATCAGCTGGTCCGGCGGACCCAATGTCTGCTAGGACCCACCAATCGTTCCCGAGAGAGGCAGAACGGCGGTCTGCCTATGTAAACAAGGCAGATTGCAGTTCTTTGACAAGGGAGACAGAGATAGCATAAGGAACAAACTATTCAGAGAAAGGAGATACAATAAGACACGTGGCCACTCACTAAAACTAGAGGAAAGACAGTTTAACCTTAAAATACGTAGGGGGTTTTTCACTGTAGGAGCAGTAAGGATATGGGATTCTCTACCGCAAACAGTGGTATCAGCAGGGAGCATTGAGAGTTTAAAAAAACTATTAGATGGGCACCTTAAAGACCACAACATACAGGGGTATACAATGTACGGTTAACAACAAACACACGCACACATCATGGGTTGAACTGGATGGACTGATGTCTTTTTTCAACCTCACAAACTATGTAACTATCCTGTGTTTCTGCTAAGCAGGAATGTGGATCTCTCTCTTTCAACAGTTAAAGCACCCCCACACAGTTAGAAAGCACTCCCTAGGGACACACTTAACCCTTTGATCGACTTTGATGTTACACCTTCCCTGCCAGTGTCATTAGTACAGTGACAGTGCATATTTTTGTAGCACTGATGACTGTATTGGTGTCACTGGCCCCCAAAAAGTGTCACTTAGTGTCTGATTTCTCCGCTGCAATGTCACAGTCCTGCTATAAATCGCTGATCACCGCCATTACTAGTAAAAAAAAAAAAAAAAATAAGTAAAATTTCCTTAACAATATCCCATAGTTTATCAAAAAAGAAAAAGGAGAGGAAAAGAACATAGTCCTATCTCACCGAAAAATGGGCCTTTAAAGGGTAGTTCCCAAATAGTATATAAAAGCAATATTTAGTTTTTAGTTTAAAAAGTACAAAAGTATTATTATTAAACATACAAAGACATATTATTTATTAAACATACAAAGACATATATAAGACCTAGTTAGAAGCAGGTTCACAGAGATAGAAAGATCCCTGCAATGTTTATACATGACACTCCTAAACCATAATTCTAGTCTATACCAATATCTCATAGTTTGTAGACGCAATAACTTTTGCACAAACCAATCAATAAATACGCTTATTGAGATTTCTTTTACCAAAAACATGTAGCAGAATATATATTGGCCTAAACTGATGAAAAAATTAGATTTTTGTTTACATTTTTATTGTATATGTTTTATAGCAGAAAGTAAAAAATTATTGTTTTTTTTTATTCAAAATTGTCGGCCTTTTAAAAAAAAAAAAAAAAAAAGATAAAAAAAATTGATATCCTTTTTTTCCCACAAATAGAGCTTTCACTTGGTGGTATTTGATCACCTCTGCTATTTTTATTTTTTGCGCTATAAACAAAAAAAGAGCGACAATTCTGAAAAGAAAAAAACTATATTTTTTACTTTCTGCTATATAACATTCCCAATAAATAAAACATTTTAAATCAAAATTTTCATCATTTTAGGCCAATTTGTATTCTGCTACATATTTTTGGTAAAAAAAAGTGTATATTGATTGGTTTGCGCAAAAGTTATTGTGTCTACAAACTAGGGGAAAGATTTATGTCATTTTTATTTTTTACCAGTAAGGGCTCTTTCACACGGCCGCTCCGCTTGTCCGCAAATCATCCTATTTTTTTGCGGATGATTTGCGGACATAATGTAAGTCTATGGCATTGCGGATGTCAGCGGAATACCATCCGCTGACATCCGATTTTCCTTCCTTTCAGTTCTGTTCCGTTTTTTGGAACGGAACAGAACCCTATTTTTTCATCCGTGTAAAAAACGGAAAGGAAGGAAAATCGGATGTCAGCAGTGTCATCCGCTGGCATCCGAAATGCCCATAGACTTACATTATGTCCGCATATCATCCGCAAACGGATGGGATGATATGCGGGCACACGGAGCGGATGACACAAATGTCATCCGCTCCGTGAAAAAAAAAAAAAAAGTCCCGCAGCGGACTAAAGCAGCGGAGCGGACGTCTGAAAGAGCCTTAATGGAGGCAATCTGCGATTTTTAGCGGGACTGCAACATTGCGGCGGACAGATCAGACACCTAACTGACATTTTTGACACTTTTGGGGGAACCAGTGACATTACTACAGTAATCAGTGCAAAAATATCTACTGTTACTATACTAATGACACTGGCAGGGAAGGGGCTAACACCAGGGGCGATCAAAGGGTAACATGTGTCCCTGGGGGGTGCTTTCTAACTGTATGGGGGATGGGCTGGCTGGATGAACACAGGGACCTGTGTTCCTAAATAAGTGGAACACAGAATCCCTGTGTTCATTACTGACAGAACAGCTTTTTTTTCATTGGCAGACTGCCGTTTTGTCTCCACGGGGAGCGATCGCTGGTGCACGGCGGACATCGCGGCCGCCGGACCCGCTGATTGGCTCCCGCTGTGGCCAATCGACGCGTGCATGCGCCCCCACTAGCTGTCCCGTGAAACGACGTATAGGTACGTCGTTTCCCGGGACAGAGCCGACCTGCCGCTGTATAAATACAGCGGCTGGTCGGCAAGTGGTTAAAGAAAGGATTGTCAGGCAACAAGCTGCAGACGCAGATTTCACTTGCACTGCCATCTGGCATGCTGAAAATCCTCTTTAAAGTATACACTTAAAGCACCGCTCCGCTTCCTTCTGGGAAGTTTGCTACTGGCAAAACATATTTAGGACTAGCATGTCTAGTTCTTGAAGTGCATGAGAATAGACTTGCCATGGGATAACTGAAGACACTTAGGGGTTGATTTACTAAAGGCAAATATACTGTGCACTTTACAAAGGGCAGTTGCACTGTACAAGAGCAGTTGCTTCAGTGCTTAGTAAATTAGGTAAACTTCACTTTGCAAAGAATACCCAATCGCATGGAAGGAAGATAAAAAAAAATAAATAAAAAAAACAGCCTTTTGCTTGCACATGATTGGATGATGGAAGTCAGCAGAGCTTCTGCTCATTTACTAAGCAGTGGAGCAACTGCACTTGCTGTGCAACTGCACTTTGCAAAGTGCACAGTCTATTTGCCTTTAGGAAATCAACCCCCATAAAGTGCTGTAATGGCATGTGCATTCCTAAGGCTCCATGTACACAGGACGTTGTTAAAAGTCCCTTGAATGCTGGAATTTTTTTTTTAGGACGTTTAAAACGTCCGTTGTGTCGCGTTTGCACCCACGTTTAGCGGGTATTTGCGGGCGTTTGCGTCTAAAACCATTCCTAGAGGTCAAAAAAATCATTCCCCTTTAAAATGGAAAAACGCGAGCGCTAAACGCGGGTCATCGCATTCGGTCGCGTTCAGCCGCGTTTTTGCGTTTGAAACGCCGGGAAACACATGTTTGAACGCAAATAATTGCTTTCCAAAAACGTCCCTGAACTCAACTGCCTGTAAATGATTGTAAACGACCCTGTGTACATGGACAGATAAGATAACATGGAGGAGGGTTCAGGGGCTTCTGAAAAAAACGCCCAACTGCTCCTAAACGGCCATTTACAACGTCCCGTGTACATAGAGCCTTAACAAAACTGTAGGCATCTATAGCCAAACCTCCCAACTTTTTGAGATGGGAATGAGGGACACCTATTATCAAAAGTATGTAGGCATAGGAAAAACCCTCTGTTATGCCCCTTAAAGTGGATGTAAACCCATTTTAAAGACTTTTACCTATAGGTAAGCCTATATTAAGGCTTAGCTATAGGTGCTATAAATATCTCCTAAACTTGCACCGTTTCGGAGATATTTACAGTGCATGCAGCCGATGACGTCATCTGCGCATGCACTCTGAAGGAACGGCCACCCGTGCCGTTCCTTCAGAGCCCTGTGCCGTGAACGGCGTCTTCCGCGTGCATGCGCAGGAGTGATGTAATCGCGCCTCCGGCCAATCAGATGGCCGGAGGACGCGATCCAGGAAGCAGGACGGCCGAACATGTCGGCCATCCTGTCGGCACTGCGGGGGCTTTGTTTTTAGGTAAGTACTTAATAATGAGCTAGTATGCGATGCATACTAGCTCATTATGCCTTTGTCTTTACAGGTTTTTTTTTCACATTTTTTACTTACGCTTTAAAAGAGGATTATACCAAAAAAATGATTAGTGCTTTTTTTTACCACCATTGTTCCTTTATATTGGCTATTATATTTTACAAAGGCAGCAATTTAGAAATTAAATAAAAGGTTTAGCACTGGGAAACGCTTTTTTAAAGATAAAAATGTTCATTTTTTACACAACTATATAGATCAGACCAAAATGAGGGACAAATGAAGAGGAAAGAGGGTCTTTGTTCCAAATCAGGGGCAGTCCCTTGAAATCAGGGACAGTTGGGAGCTATGTCTATATCTACAGCTATCATAATCCATACATATCTAATGGGTCTCAGTGGATACTGTATTCCTGGCCATACACCATACATTCTTCTCTAGCCTAAACTAATAAGGACAGACCCCTACAATCTATGCAATAGGAATGAAATTAGGCAGGCCCTTATACTACATAGTTAATCTAAGAAAGATTGTACATTCAAATTGTATAATGTATGGCCAGCCTAAGAGCCTGCAGCCTCCATGAAACCAGAGTGGCAATAAATTCTACGTACAACGTGTTTGATTTTATTTCAGATTCGTCTGATAGGGGAGGATGGGTAATAAATTGAGCTGTGCAATGATGACAATTCATCACCTTGAACTCATTGCGCCCTCGCCTCATGTGCCTAATGCATACCCCATCCTCGGCCATCACGGCGGAAGCTAATGGAATCTAATGTACGACTGAAAATAATTCAATATCGTGCATGCAATTTTTCAATCCGTCTGCAAATCATCTAGTTGCTGCGTTCGGCCTGCTGCTTCCTAATGCAGCTGTCACATCCCCATCATCAGGCTTTTAAATCTGGAAATGGGTGCAGCGTTCAGAATAAAAAAAAAAAAAGATGCACAAAGCGTATGAAGACGCGTGAAGCCATTGAGAGGCTGAGAGATTTATTAATAGAGCAGGGTATATGGGGGTCAGTTTTCCATCGTCTGTGCACATGGGAATAGTCATGACAGGAACAAGGCCTTCACATCCTAACTCATAGTAAGGAGACATCCACTCCACCCCCCATACACTCACATACATACACAGAACATATAGCAGGCAGGGGCAACCTGTGAACCTCTGCAGGGCCACACATTGCCGCTGCAGTTTGGAATCGCTTAAAAATAGATACAAACAATGGCCAGGGATGTGTGAAGTGTGCCCGGGCACTGATAGGCATGGAGGAAATATTAACATACCGCTGGTGTCATTCATGTCCTAGGATAAGCCCAGTGCCCCATAGGACTGCCTGTAGGCATATACATTCATATAGGGCAACTACATTACATATACATATTATACTGTATGTAGCTATGTGTATAGAATATATATCATCTACGTGTGTATTACTATATCTGTACACATGGCTACTACTCTACATATATATATATATATATATATATATACTATACAAACACAAATCTATACTAAATTTACATATGTAACTCTGTATATATAGTAAATATCCAAGTGTATATTACTATATCTCTATACATTGCTACTACTACACTACATAAACATACTATACATACACATGCCTACACTATACTGTATGTATAACTGTGTGTATATAACAT